>NW_007578117.1:77609-80466 GCF_000690725.1 Stegastes partitus | reverse complement strand
GTACAATTACATCTCAGCCGTTTTAGTTGAAATGGCTGAAACAGATGTATTTAAATTATTGAGGAGATCTTTCAAATTGCTGTATCTCTGTATCAGGTGTGAGTTATATCACCGAGCCATGTGACCTGCCTCCTTCAGCCATGGAACTTCAACACATTTTAGTTTTTTTAAAAAAACAAAAACAACAATAAACAAAACCATGAAGTCACATGTCGTGGTCGATTCTGCATGTAGAGAATTTTAATCAAATCGACTATTTCCTCATTTTTTCTGCGTAAACCTGACGACAGGATCATTAAAACAGGATTGCTTGAATGAGGCTTTAGGTGTAATCTCTGGAGAGCCTGCAATGGGTCCTCCCATGGCATAAAAGGGAGATTACAAGGATGATTTACTACAGATTACACCGAACAGCTCTGCCAGCACTTTAACTGCTAGCGCACCACTCACGTCACCGCCGGAAACTTTAACGCTGCAATAGGTTGCAAGTAAACAAAGCAAACGAAATAACCTGTTTGGTTAATGTGATTTATAAGATTCTTCTCTCTCGTGGTCGTTTACTGTAATTTCTGCCCATCCATTTTCCCCATATTGAAAAATCCTTAAGCCTCTTAATCCGTTTTGTAATCCTTTTCATAATCACTTTTTTTTTTAATGGTGAAGTGCAATCCAAGCAAGAGTCCACACTGACAAGCAATATATATAATAAATATATTGTTTGTGCTCCCATCAGGTAAAAGGGAGCACAGTCCTGACATCATAAGCCCTTAAAGTCTCCTGATAAATCCGTCTTTTAAGTTTTTTCAGCCGTGGATTATAGATGGTCATCACGATTACCACTTCTTGGATTGTCTGGGTTTTTTGGGGAGAGAGAGAGACGAGTCAAAAGAATAAAGGAGTTTATGTTCAGTTGTTTCTGTAGCTGCAGGTGAATGCAATGCAGCTGTAAAGTTAGAACAACTGCTCCAGCTATTTACTGTGTCCTCAACTGATCCCAGAAGCACCATTAAAGACCGTGGAGGAGAATTACTTTCGGACTGTGGATAATCTGGCTACAGAGAGGAAAAGTACACAAGTAAATCTGTGTGGGACACTGACAAATCTGAAACACCATCCATCCACAAAATTCTCCCGAGCATATGGGCCTGGCGACGCCCCACCAGGCTTTTCCACTCTGCCCTGCCAAGCTATTTCAAGAGTGACTCTCCAGCAGCGATTCTATTAGCAGGCAGAACAAGAGTGCTTCCTTAAATACACCCTCTGCGCTCATTGGTCAAGCTATGGAGGGGAAAAAAAACTACTTTGTAAATGCAGAGGTTTAATTTTGACGGCTGAAGAAGTGACCTTTCTGGCTTTGAAGGGTGTCGCTGTAAAACAGCATGTTTACAGCAGTCGCGTGCAGCCGGGAGGTCTTAGAAGTACAAAACACAGACCTGTCCTCAAACCTGAAGCTGACAGATTTGTCGAAGGCGAGACTCGGTTGTAGCGCTTTGAAAAAAAAAAGAAAAGAAAAACACGCTGACATCTGGAGAGCCTTAAAACCACTGACATTTACAGCATTAGCTCTCCAGCCTTCAACCAGCATTAAAGGAGTAAAGAGGGAAAGACAGAGAAGACAGCTGATGGGAGAGGAGAAGAAGAAAGGAGAAGGAATGTAGAGGCAGCGATGTTGTTAGAGGAAGGGAGGAAGTGAGCAGTGGTGGGTGGATATAAGGCACAAACTGCATTTGACATCTGACCGCTGTTTACGTGATAATGAATTATACATATATGCAGCGTGCATGTGTGTTATCACAAGAGCAGCTCTTGACACCGGGGGATATTGAGGGACTGGAGTTTTACATAAGCCTGTGCATGACTATTGGTCCTCTTTGAATCATACTTACGTCTCCCATCACCATGGCTACAACCTACAGTAGTGTGGAGGCGCGCTCCACATCTCCCTCTCTCGCTTTCCCCGGCGAGCCAATCCTACAGTCGTGGGTTAAAGTAAAGTAATGGGTCTTCAGGGTCTGAATCTTTATCTTCCTTTGAAAAGCTCGACGGTGGCTCGTGGCTTCTGACGGTCTCCTAAAACAAAAGAACAGTCGCTGAAACCATCGCTGCAGCGTTTGTTTGGTTTCTGTTCTGCTCCTGTACACGAGGCTGTTGTTATAAGAGAGCTCATACGATGGTGTGTTCTCACGCTGTTCCATCCTTTTCACCCTCTCACAGACAGTCCCTGTCCAAAGATGCCAAGAAGTTTTTTGATAGCGACACAGGAGTTCTGGAGGTGCCGGTGACGGTGCAGGTGGCAGGCCAGGTTTGTGTTATGTTATGTTACACAAACACATGTCACGTGTGTTTTACAGTCAGCGTCTCTGTGATCCTGAAAGCAGAATTCTTATTGTGCAGTGCAGCGCTTGTGTCCTACTTTGTCCCAAACAGAAGCAGAGCCACTGAAGGTTGTAACCTATTTTGCTGGTAACAAGCTAAAATTATCTCCCACCCCCAAGGCCCAGTTAGCTAATAAGCCGAGCATAAAGGTTAGCCCATATTGTTTTACTGAAAATGTCTCTTGCAGCTGAAACCGGCAAACCAGGAGGAGACAAACGTATGCGTTCCTTTGTGTTGCCATGGAGAACCTCATGCGGGCTAAATTTAGCCGGTGTATTTATTGAATGATTGATTTAATGATGTAATTATTTGGTATTATATTGTACGCCTTACAGTCTCATGCTGAACACAGAGAGCAGCTTCATAGCACCTTTACATACAGTTTACTGTGCAGAGCTCCTTCATCGTGAGAGGCTTGAGCTGCTGCTGCTGTTTGTGTCCATGAAGCCCTGTTCAGTCGCACCTGCACAGGTTCACAAAC
>NW_007578117.1:64798-75718 GCF_000690725.1 Stegastes partitus | reverse complement strand
TGGTTTCTCACAAGAGGTTAAAATCTAAACATCCTGTTCTCAAGTCCAGTCCATAAGAACGTCTTTAAAGTGGATTCCTTTGACTCATCAGCAGCAGCCTTCGCTATAAAACAGAGCAGCTGCTCAGGCATTTGTGCTGCATTGTTGCCAGTTCTCTTCTTCACTAAATCTAAATCCGGTCACTTCTTGCCAAATCATCACCTTGCTCTCCCACCCCAACCAGCCACTGTTCCCTGCCTCTAGCAGGGCAAGGAGAGGAGAGGACTGGGGGCTGGGGGGTTCTGATGAGAAGCCAAAAACTGGGCCAGGATGTTCATGTGAAGCACCAAAGCCCCCCCAGCCCCCCGGGCCCTGAGCTGCTGGCATTAAACCATGAACACACACACACACACACACACACACACACATTCATACACACAAGGTTCAGACGCCACAGCAGCCTGGAAGCAATGGTGCAGAGACCAGTAAACAAGCTCATCTGCTCCACACCGGCATGATGCTGCTGATGGAACCACTAGATTACTTGCTTGTTGGGATTACTTTTCTAGCAGCGTACTGTATGCTGACGATGTTTTTCTGATTGTCCCCAAACCCAATGAAAGGATCAAAACCAACGCTGTCGTGTTGACTTTACTGCCGAATCCTGATAGAACTTATTCTTCTGTTTGCTCCATTGTTGACCAAAGACTCTTAAAAGCACATCGATGAACCTTCACTGCTGCACCGGCTGACATGTTGATTCATTACGGTGAACACAGCCACGGTGGTTTATTTAGAGTCAGCCCCAAACACGTCGTCCTGCCTCCATAAATATTCACTGGAGCATGACACGTTTATTAATTATCTCCCTGAAATAGTCTCCAACAAACGTACTTTACACGTGCTGCTTAAGAAGAAGTTGGGCAGCCAGGGAAGGAAAGGCTTTGTCACTGATAAATAAAAAGTGAGTTGGGTTGTTGCTGAGATTTCAGTTTCTGAAACTCGCTTTGAGCCAAAACTCTGCACACACACATCTGGTGGCGGTGATGTCGTGGGACTGTATGCTTAGATGCATTCCTCCATTTCAGCAAAGATTCTGAAGGTAAACATAGAATTCTTAAGCACATATATATTAAAAAATGTGACATCACAGACCTAAGACGGCACATTTTTGGCATGTTGTTTATTTAAAGGGAAAAAAGCAAACATGCATGAAGGGAACAGAGTTTTTCTCACTGTTTATTAAAATGTACCCCTATGAAGAAAACGTGTGAAGGTACCTGATGTGTGTGCAGGTGCAGCCAGCCCAGTGCACAGTCCAGGCAGTTGTGACCTCCTCAGACCTACAGTTTGACCAGACCGAGGTGGACTTCGGCTTCTGTTCCATTTACCAGTCGGTCAAGAGCAGCGTTCGCCTCTCCAATACGTCCCTCTTACCTCAAGACTTTGGCTTCGTGGGTCTTCCAGAGGTACGAATACCTCATCCTGTGCTAAATGTTTCTGTATTTCTAAAGTACAGTTGCATGAATAAACTGTCCTTCTGTTCGTGTTGTCTTTCTAGATAATGTGTAGGAGACTTTGACTGGGAATTGTTCAGTTTGCACTGCAGCATTACACTAGTTATTATAACAACTATGAACAACTAATGAGCCTTCCAGCATCAAGCCCTCCTCGTATCTGGACCTCCGTCTGGACAATCCGACAGCCTTGATATCTGACATAGAAGAAGGTTTTACATTTAGTGTCGGATCATCGAGTCACGACTTTATATAAATAAGTCATTTACTTTACTATATGTAGCATCAATGGCTGATTATTGCAGCAAGAAAGCCGACCACAGATGTGTCAAAATATAAGTTTGATTTCCTGAAAATCTTCAGCGATATTACATTAAGTTATAATTTTAAGCATTTTGAATTTATTGATTGAAAAATGTTTATCTTTTCTCAAACTACAGTTTATTGAGGTCCAGCCCAACGACGGCTTTGGTACTTTGCTTCCACAAGAAACCCTGGAGCTCCATCTGATTTTCAGCCCTAAAACCGCCAAAGAATACCGTTTCCAACTCGGCTGCAAGTCTGGAATCAACAGGTTGGTTAGTAATCCTACGCGGTGTGTAAATGAAGCTCATTTATTGTGTATGGAGTTGTTCATGTGTAGGACTTTGGTTTTAATGATGGGTTGGATCACTGTCACCATGCCTCTGTTGTTAACTGACTTATCATTTTACTTTCTGTTGCCACCAGAGATTTTCTGCTGCCTTGCCGAGCGGTGGGCCTCCACCCGCCACTGGAGCTCTCCCATTCCCTAGTCCAGTTTGGGGCCACAGCAGTAGGAGACCGCTCCACTGCCACAGTTTACCTCATCCACCGTCACACTGAGTCCAAACCACCGGTGGTCAAGGACAGCGTGGCTCCTGTGGTACCCAGACTGTTTTCCTTTGTCCTGCCAGAGGACTCAGACATCAGCATCACTCCTCTTGCAGGACGCCTTCTCCCCGGAGAGGTGAAGCAGTGCACCTGTAACATGCAGCAAAAAAACTCTGAGACAATCTAGTAGGCTTATGTTATGCTTATTTTTAATCAGACAACTATTTCCAAAAGTGAAATTTCATGCACAATGGGAAACACCCGTACAGGAGGCTAAAAGGAAGTAAAATACTAAATTGCTGCAATTATACTTTAACGTGGGCTTTTAAAACCAGCATGTTTCTCACACTTGGACCAGCACCAACTGAAGAATGTTTTTTAATTTAACCCCTTCCTCAGTTTCAGTAGTCGTGTTAATCCTCAGGATCTCCAGAGGCTGTGTTTAATATTTTACACATTGCTATAAACACAATAATCCAACTGTTAGGTCTGTTTCTAAACTCAAATCTGCAGTGACACTAATTACATAAACACTCTTGACTTGTGCGTATGTCATTTCGTTTGTAATCCTTCCTCTGAATGGGGAGTTTCTATTTGTATCTGGAGCATCAGAAACTTTCCTTGGATGCTAGTTTACTCCAACATATCCCGAGGTCTGTCTCCGGCAGTACAGTCGCTCCCCGCTGCAGCTCCGGTAAGCCCCGTGGTAAACTGGAGCTGAACAGTTAATCGATGTCAAATTGAAATCACACCGAAACAAGAGGGCTGCAATTTAGGACATGCAAGGTGTAGTAATATAATGATCCCAGCATCCTCCTTGTGTGACAGGCTTGCTTTTGATGATACCTCATATACCCATGACATGATTTAAATCTATGTTTTAACCGAGGCCCTGACTTTAAAAAAAATTATCCTTCAAACCACGATTGCAAAAAGTCTGAGAGAAAAATCGGCACGACATGTTTTGTCCAAATCGTTCAGCCCTCTATTTCAAACTGATCACATCACTACCAGTTTGTCAGTTTGCCACAGACGCCAGATTTAAAACACCAGTATACTGTACAGGACAGAGATGGATCCTGTAGATTAATCAGCATCATGTCAGGGTTTGAATGCAGAGCTCCAGCTGTAATTAAAATTGCTTGAATCAGACTTCTGAATGTAACCGTTACCAGTCCTGTGACTAGGATGTCAGCTTTTTGTTGTTATGATCATTTGCAACCAGGATGTCATGATGGAATCTTTGCAGCCATCACATCCATGGTAGCTGCTGCTGGGTGGCCTTTACAGTGTGATGATGCCCTCTGCTGGACACCTGGTGGAAGTGACCGAACACTTTTTGCACTATTTTTAGCACATCAGTCACAAAACAGCGACCCTTCATGTTCAGTTTATATTCACTGGATGCGTCATTTCACCGTCTTTTAGCAATCACTGTAGATTATTGTTATGGGTTGTGACGGCTGAATTTAAAGTCCTACTTTCAATCAGCTGACGGTGGAACACTTTTCTCCAGATGCTCTATGCAGAAGAAGTTAATCCATTTTATATTCATTTGTGTGTGTGTGTGTGTGTGTGTGTGTGTGTGTGTGTAATAGGCCCAGTGGGAGAAATCCAGTAAATAGCCTGCAATTGGAAAACAGAGGGATTATCATCCTCAGTCCACTTGAGCTGTTTCACGCCAGAGAAACCACAAAACAGGATCCTGGCCAAAACTCATTTAAATTTCCACTTCCTAATATGCAGTGGAGATTTAAATGGAAAAACAGCCAGCATATAAGAGCTCCACACGTCACTGTCTCTGCTCTGTCTTAGAGATGTCGGGTCCAGGTGACGTTCAGCCCCAGACTGTTGGACCAGGAGATCAAAGAAGAGGCGCTGCGTCGCCTTCACCGGGCCAAGCTGCTCCGTGAGCAGGAGCTGGAGACAAACCAGCATGCTGAGGTACAACTGCACGCCCACCTCCCTATTACACTCACCTTCTGCTGGTGCCAGGGATTTTAAATGCATCCTCATTTTTTACTTTACATTCTGTATAAACGCTGGTTTGTTTAAATCCTGTGTGTTGTAAGGCTCAAAAAGAGATGCCAGTGGAAGCCACTAAAGGAAAAAAGGCATCCATGACTCCCAAGAACAGCAAGGTGTCGGATGACCCACAGACAGACAGACAGCCTGAATCACCAGATCCTGCAGACATACAGCCGGGGTGGGTGTCCTCTCCACAAACAGGTCTGGTTTGCTGGGCTGAGTAGTAGGACCAAGTAAATATTCAGGAATAAATACTCTGTGTGTGAAAGAGTAGCACTGCCCAAAACTATGTTGTATTATAAATAATACTGTACTATATAAATATATGTAGTGTTTATATAGTATGGTATGGTATAGTATTGTATAGTGTTGTGTAGTATAGCATCGTATCATGTCGTATCATATTGCATCGTATTATCTAGTATCGTATCGTATAGTATCGTCGTGTAGTATAGTGTCGTGTCTTGTCATGTAGCATAGCACCGTGTCGTGTAGTGTAGTATTGTATTGTATCGTATAGTGTTGTGTAGTATAGTATCATTGTGTCTTATCACGTAGTGTCGTGTAGTATAATATAGTATACTGTCGTGTCGTGTCGTGTCGTGTCGTATGACCTCAACGCAAATCAAGAGTCGTGATGAAGAGGATTTGCGTGTGTGAAACGTGGAGAGTTTTTTTTTTTCCTTCTTTAATTGTGAGCTTTTCCTTTCAAGGTCTTCGCAGTACGAGGAGGCCAAGGCCTCCCTGTTGTACTCTTTCAGCCGACGCTACAGAGAGTACACCGTCCCCTGCTTCGTGTCAGATGGAGACACTCCAGAGAAAGACAGCCAAGTCCAGGCAGCATGGAGGTAGCAGTCAGCGTCGATGTGCACTCATTCATGTACTCTGGAGGTTACATCACCTTCACACAGTAGAGTCATTCCACCTCGATTCAGCACATTTTTTTAACCATCTCATATTTGTTGAAAAAACTGATTCTGTCTATATTATGCTAGGAAGTAAAATGTGTAAAAGTTTTGGTGTTTTTGAGTTAAAACGTCTGGTGGGGTCACATCTGTCTTTACGTCGTCTTCTGTGGAACGATGTTGAAGCACCATGACCTGGGAAGTGATGCAGCTCCAGTCCTGACATGTTCTCACTGACGTGTCTCCAGCCCTGCTTTGATAGAAAAATACAAACCAGTTACATGATGGTGCAAATGTGAAAATGAGAAAAAAAAAGTTTGAAATCCTTTTCTTCACTGAGCAGGTACGTACAGGTAAAGCCACTCCAATGGTGTCCCAACTGGAAGACTTGTGTCCTGTTGTTACTGGGATAAAAGAAAAGTCATGGCTTTCCAACTGATAGTGGTTCAAATAATTTCATGAAAAGTGGTGCAAAAATGACCCAACCTTCTTTAAACATGTTTAACTCATGACCTAATGTTACCTTTGACCCCAGATTCTACACATGGTCAACTCCATCAATATTCACCACTTCAACAAAAACAAAAAACAAAGTGGCTCCAGAGTTTATACTCTTACTTTATGTGATGCCAGTAAATAGAAGAACATCACAGCTCTGAGCATCACACAGTTCTGACATAGTTTTACACATCAGCTGTGGAAACACTTGAAAAGAATGTTTTAGAGGTGAAAAGACTTCATACAAAGTGTGTTGCTCAGAACGTCCAGTCTTTTTATACCTTTAGTAAACCTGAGGCACGCTTTGTTTCAAACATTATTATTGTGAAAACTGCAATTTCATCAAACGTCATCCATATAAATGTGCTTTATTTTCTCTTTTTAAGCCAAACAAACACACCTCAAAGAACTGAACATCAAAGAACACGGGACAAGTCAAGTAAAGTCATTATTTATTTAAACAGCAGCAGCTATTGAGCCAAAGTACTTTCCAGGAGACAAATAAGACAGGCACTGCAAATTTACCCAACAAATATTACGCTGTTTAAATATTGGGGCTCAACAGTCTTAACGTTTATCTAAGTGTGCCTGAGTCAGTAAGTATTGTGGTTACAATTTTATAAACTACAAATCTACACCAAATTAAATATTAAGGTTAAGATCCTACAGTATCATGTATACTGCAGGTTAACCTGACTGACTGACATGGTACTTTTAATAAACGTACAGTATTATGTACTTTAGCACATAGAAAATGAATCAAAGGTTCTTTATGAGCAGCATGTTGGTGACAGTGGAGGATGAGACATCCAGCAGAACCGGGCCCAGGGGGGGACCGTCTGACTGGACCAGTAGGGCTGAGGCTAAAGGAGAGAGAAAAGGAAAACAGCAACAAGCAAACAACAAACAAGAGAAGATAAACTCTGAAGCAGCAGCTGCTGGACCAGACCCAGATCCAGAGCCAGAAATACCTGCAGAGAGGACAGAGAGGACAAAACGCTACCCGCAGGAGAGAGAAGACAAAACGTTAATAACATCTGTCAGCGCATGAAGGAGCTGAAAACCAACCACATGACCAGGACAGCCAGCGTTAGGCATGAAGGCAAAGAGTGGAAGAGAAAACTGAGTGAAGACCGTCAGCTGATCAAAATAAAATAAAAAGAGCTGACATGACTGGCGAGCCCTGAGTCAGCTGGGATAGGGTCCAGCCTCCCACTGCAACCCTGGTGGGGCTGCAAGGTGACTCGGTGGAGGTCGCCGGTTCACGTCCCGGTGAGGACACCCGGGATCTTCCTGCGTGGAGTCTCCATGTTCTCCCCGTGCAGCGTGGGTTCTCTCCGGGTTCTCCGGCTTCCTCCCACAGTCCACAAACATGCTGAGGTTAATTGGTGATTGTAAATTGTCCGTAGGTGTGAATGTGAGTGTGCTTGGTTGTCTGTCTCTAAGTGTAGCCCTGTGATAGACTGGTTACCTGTCCAGGTGAACCTGCCTTCACCTTGAGTCAGCTGGGATAGACTCCGCCCCCCATGACCCTGGTGAGGATGAAGGTGTAGAGATGATGGATGGATGACCGGCGACTTCAGGAAGGACTAAAACCAAGGGAAATAAGCCAAGAATGGATTTAGATCTGAAATTGCCAATAGTGGAATAGGATACTTGTCCAGAGCGATGTTTTGAGCAGAAGTGAGAGAAGTAAAGTGTAATGAGTGGTGTAGGGGCAGACAACGAGGTGACATGTCAGTAACGTACTGCAGTGGGCTGTCTCTCACTGGCAACCAATGCAAATGAGCAAGAACCAGGATGATAACTGCAATCATGTGAGGGTGGACTGTGTCAACCACATGTTCAGAGAATCACTGAAGTCTGGCCACAAGCTAGTTAAAGCATGTTAAAGCATAACAGTTTACAGATTCCTGTGAGATAATATCAGTTTCAGCTTGGTGATGGATCTGAGCTGAGGAAGTACAGAGTGGGCATCCTGTGGCACATTGTTCTCGTAGTTTAATCGTAGCAACTGGACTTGCTTGAGTTTCTTGAGGACGTTTCACCTCCTCTGAATACCTGAAACTCCCCACCAGCCAGTCAGAGCTGATGAAGCCTCTTGGATGAGAGGTGGAACATCTTCAAGGAACTCAAGCAGGTCCAGCTGCTACGATTGAACGAGTCTTTTGTCTGCACTCTGAGTTCAGCTGCATGTGCTCGTGACAAGTTTTAAGTCATTCAGCTTCACTTGCAGCTCAGACGACTGCATCAGACCGTATCTATCAACATGTAAAGAGTTGGGTGGTTGCTCTGACTCCAGCAGTAAGAGCTGCTACACACAGTCCTTGTTCTACAGCTTGTCCAATATCTCCTCAGTCCCCTCAACACGCTCTACATGAAGCTCCAGTGTGCTGCTGTCCAGCCCCCTCTAGTGGTGACTTCCAACAACGGACACCGTGCCGTAGACTTCCACCAGGTGGCCGTGGGTGAGTGTTGTTTTAATCTAAGTTCCTCACACACACTTGATCACAACGCTGCCTTATTTTTGGTCATGATGTCATATTTGTGTCTTCCATGTGCAGGAGAGAAAGTCATCAAAAGGTTTACAGTCCAGAACATTTCAACGGAGTCACTGGACGTATCCTTTCTCCACAAAGTATTGATCAGCTTGTCTGTGAAGGTTCTCAGTCCTCCAGGTCGTGGTTCTTCTGGTAGATTAATCGTAGCAGCTGGACTTGCTTGAGTTCCTTGAAGACGTTCCACCTTCATCCAAGAGGCTTCATCAGCTCTGACTGACTGGTTGGGAGTTCCACATGCTGATATCCTGAAGGAGACATTAACACCTGAGTTTCAGTTTCAGTTGAGGGTTGTTGCTCCTCCCCCTCGTTATGTGAGTCGTTAGAGCTCCTCCTGACACAGTGGGGTTCGTTAGGGTCTTTGTGGCTACGTGTGGATGTGGCTTCATCTTCCTGAGGAGAGATCTGAGGACTGAACTGTAAACAGGTGAGAGGTGATGCCTCAGACCTCCACCTCTGCTGAGGGATGGTCTCTCCAGGTGGACATAGATGGCTTCTTTCACCCCTCTGTCAAACCATCTGTCCTCCCTGGACAACATCTGTATGTTACTGTCTTCAGAAGAGTCTCCTTTGTTCTTGAGATGCAGGTGGATGCTGAGTCCTGTCCTGAGGAGCTGCTCTTCTGGCACAGAAGAACTGATGAAGCCTCTTGGATGAGAGGTGGAACATCTTCAAGTCCAGCTGCTACGATTCATCTATGAGAATATTGATCAGCTTGTTTTCATCAGAACATGAGGTTTTATTGGTAGATGGCACTGCTGCATAGATCTATTCTTCATGCTTCATGAGTATAGTTGTCAGTATGTCAGCTGTGGGTTTACTGAGCGCTGTGAGTGATCCAGACTGACTATACGGTTTCCTTTTAGATTGGTGTTGCCTCTTGACAAATTTAAATACAAACTTAGAATGATGTGAGCGCTGTAAATGTAAATGTCCACCTTCATTTGGAATCAGAGGGAAGGAGGCTGCTGTGGTGGTTTTGGAGTTTAAGATGCTAACTCACGTCTTCCGTCTGTCGCTACTGTCTTCTCCTCCATGACTGTAATAAATGCTCAGGCCTTAAGAACTCTGGATAAATGCACTTACCTGTACAGCTGAAATGTGTTGACATAAAAGCTAATGTTCCTTAAACGTTGTCATTATAGGATACTGTACACGACACAACACTGGACACAGTCTCGTGAGGTTAATCCAGACAGAAGTCACAGTTTCTGGCAGATTTATCTTCCTGTCTTATACAGTCATGTCCAGAGATCAGATATCACAAACCGTATTTCCACAGGTTGCTTCTACTTCTATGACTTAATGTAAATAAATCATGTTACTTCCTGTTCATCGCTGCTTTTCTTCAACCGTTCCCAAGCTGAGGTCGTCGGTACTGGACGTACATGGTCCTTTTTCCCTTCTCAGTGCTCTCAGATGCATAAGACCTGGAGAAAAACACACTCTGACGCTGGCCTTCAGTCCCACCGTGGACACAAAGGTGGGTTCACGGTGGAGCATGCTCAGATCTAATGCATGTGAGTGACCAGTGTTGTCATCGTTCCTCTAAACCAGAAAATAATCAAATGAGAAACCACATATGTTCTTTATTTAGTAAAGCTGAGTGATGCCCTCCCTGCCTGACCTTTCCTGTCCTCTAGTTCTGTGAGATGCTGGAGGTGCAAAGCCAGAAGATGAGGTTGGGAATGACTCTGCGTGGGGAAGGCGTGGTCCCTGCTGTCACCTCGTCCCACACCGGAGGTCTCCTCGACTTTGATTATGTGTTGGAGAAGGAGACGGCCTCACAGGTGGTGAAGGTCAGTCAGCAAAAGGCAAAAGGATAAGAAGAAGAAAACAGGCCTTGCTGGTTTTGGAGATTTCAGTTTTTCATGTCCAGAAGTGAGCGTGTGTTGACTGTTTGATGACTGGTGCTCTTGTGGAAGTGGCTTTAAGTCAAGTTCTGCCTGCAGTTACAGAACAGCTCGGCTCTAGCGGTGGGTTTCAGGGCGCTGCTGGCCAGTCTCTCTCCGTCCAGGCTTTGTGGTGGGGCGGACAGGGTGGTCCTCCTGTTGGACAGATACGCAGACCCTCAGGACCAGCCTGCTGTGGGTAAGATGCTACAAACACGGGACTGTTTCACCCCAGAGACCCCGACTGCTCTGACTGTGAGACCTCCAAAGTAAAGTCAGAGCACAGCTTGTCCTTCCAGCACGGTGTCGCTGCTTTAGCTCTCATGCATCTTTTTAATATGTTTTATATATATAATGATTGTTTTTTAGATATACTGTATGTGTGGTTTTGTATGGAGTAGTGAGAGTGCCAAATTACAAAAATAAATAAATCAGTGAGAGAATAATAAAATAAAAGTGTAAATAAAAAGAAGAATAAATAAAATAAAAAATAAATAATGTGGCAATATAAAGCAATATTTATCAAAAATGAATCCATAAAAGTAGAAATATAAAGACAAATAAACACAATAATAAAAATAATAGTAACTTATTTATTTAAATAAACAATGTGGCAATATAAAGCAATATTAATCCAAAATGAATCCATAAAAGTAGAAATATAAAGACAAATAAATAAAATAATAATATT
>NW_007578117.1:58991-64508 GCF_000690725.1 Stegastes partitus | reverse complement strand
AATTGATTTATTTTTGTAATTCTTTCTACTCCACAGCTTTGACCAAGGATTTAAAATATTATTTCTTCCAAGCTTGTGGCAAATTAAAAGATAAACTTGAACAAAGTAGAGGAAAAACAACAAATGCAAACGTCTTTAGACCACGAAGGCTCCCCGGATGGTGAGAAAAATATGAAATTGATTTGCTGTGGTCTGGATAGTTATAAGATCTCAAGGCAGGAAAGACGCTTAACAACGGCCGCCATCGCTCCCCTGGAGCTCCACAAACTGGAAAATCTATCCCATAAACACTGAAGCAATTTTACTCAGACACAGTTGTATATACCAGAGAATGTTCAGATGAGAAGAGTGTACATAAATAACAGCCGTCTGAGTGAGGCGGTCACAACAGACAAAGTCAAGACGAGATCCCTTTTTATTCTAAGCTCACAAAAACAAACTGGAGGTGGATTTTTTATTATTTCGAACGGCAGTAGCAGCAGCAGGTGTAACTGTAGCTGTGACAGCAGTGGTTCTGTACCGTGTCTCCTGTCCAGGCAGCCAGAACCACGGCGGGCTGAGTGTGTTCAGTGTGGCGCCAGTAGAGGGCAGCATTGGTCCGGGACAGAGCCAGGACGTTGTTGTCACCTTCCAGCCGGACCACCCGTCTGTCAACTATTCTGATAGACTCACTGTAGAGCTCCTGAATAAGGTCGGCTCAATGGCACACACACACACACACACACACACACACACACACACACACACACTCATGTCCTTGCCTGTGAACACTGGCTGTAAACGTGTGGTCCCTGCAAACTGCTGCCCCCAGTGCATTCATGTTATTCACATGTACTTGCTCCTCGCTGTACGTCCTCGTCTCACTGCTGCATTAACCCTACGTCATCTCTGCCTCCCAGACTACAGTGTGTGTGCTGGATCTGAAGGGTGCAGCCTCTTCACATGACATGTATGTATGTGGAGGAGACCTGCTGACGGCGCCTGTCGAGTCCCTCCTCCCTTCGCTGATAACCGATCAGCCTCCGCTCACAGGTACCAAAGTCTTCATCTCCTCATCAGGGTTACCACTTTCTTCCTGTGTGATGGAAGCCATGTATAAACCATGTGTTATTTCCTGAAGCATGTTGGACATCATGCAATGGTCCAAAAAACAGGAAAACACAGAGGTTGGTCCATAAAACGGTAACCGGTCAGGCTTACTGTCATGTGTAATCGCCCCCCAAAAGCCCGTTGTGAGCGAGGAGAACCCTGGAGATGCATGGTCGCTGTGGAACAGACCGACTCTACAGTGTTTATCTGTATAAATTATCCATGGAATCAAGTTGGAGCACATTCTCCAGCATACTGAGCACTCCAGCAAGACAGGAAGTCCTTTGATCAGGACTGTAAAGATGAGTAAAACCTTCCAGACACATTCTACGGTTTATGTGAATAAGGGCAGCATTTATGCTAATCGTAGCATGCTGACAGCCCGTGTGCTAGCAGTCAGATCAGCATTCACCACAAAACGTGTGTGTGTGAAAATAGGCACACCTCCTAAACAAGGTTATAGTAAATGTTCTCTATTGAAGAGGCGCTGCTGCATTAAAGCACCGTCAGCCATCGGATGGGACCTGAAGCTCTGCTTTGATTGTGTTACACAAGCAGAAGTGAGTAAAGAGGTGTTCAGTGTAAAGGCCTCCCATTCACACGCTGTTCAGATGTTCATAGTTACAAAGGATCACGCGTGTTCATGATTACAGTTGTAAAATGTACGCTGCACATTCTATGTTTTCCCCTTTCTGTCATGGCAGCTTTCATTTATTTGTATTTGATATGAAAATCTATGGAGCTGCAAGGTGGATTAGTGTTTAGCACGGTCACCTCACAGCTAGAAGGTCGCCGGTTGGCGTCCCGGTGAGGACACCCGGGATCTTTCTGCGTGGAGTCTCCATGTTCTCCCCGTGCAGCGTGGGTTCTCTCCGGGTTCTCCGGCTTCCTCCCACAGTCCAGAAACATGCTGAGGTTAATTGGTGATTGTAAATTGTCCGTAGGTGTGAATGTGAGTGTGCTTGGTTGTCTGTCTCTAAGTGTAGCCCTGTGATAGACTGGTTACCTGTCCAGGTGAACCTGCCTTCACCCTGAGTCAGCTGGGATAGACTCCGCCCCCCATGACCCTGGTGAGGATTAAGGTGTAGAGATGATGGATGGATGAAAATCTATTAACAGACTCTTGAAACTCAAATATTAATGTCATATTTACATTAATTGATATTGAAATTAATTCCAATTCATAGTTTCTACATGACCAAGGGTGCACAGGTCTGTGTAAAGCCGTGTGTCCACGTCTGCAGGAGTTTGTGTGCAGCTTCAAATGTGTGTCCATAAGAGCCAAAGGTTCCAAAAATGTCTCAGCATGCAGACGTCCAGTGTGGTCTCAGCAGGATTATATGGGAGCTGAACTATCACCTCTGCAATACAATAATGTAGAAATGTGCAGCAAGCACTCAGAAACAATCTGCAAAAATGTTTACATGATTATAGTTTTAGGATCTAATTAGTGCAATAGTTGAATAGAAGTCAATGGATACCTAGAATGTAACAAACAAGACATTTGCCCGACCAGCTTGTCTGTGAAGCTGAGCTCGCTTACAGTGGTGCGTTTAGCTAAATGCTAAAACTGATCAGTAGTAATTAGTTTTCCAGGTGTTTAATTTGAGGTATTGGACAAATGAAAAAAACGATCTGTTGATGCTGCTTTATGGAAACCATCAGGTTTATTTTACGTCATCCTACAGAGAACATGGACGTCTGTAACATAATGTGTGAACTCATTCAGTCGTTGAGAGATTTCCATCAGAACCACAGTGTTGCACTGACTGACACACTCCATCCCTAGAACCCTGCTTCCAGTCTGGGCAATATGCATTTAAAACTCCAGCATTGTTTTCTAAAAAGCCCTGCTGGGGTGTAAACGAACTGCTTCCACAAGTTCCAGTAAAAAGCAGGAAAGATGAATGTTCTGTTGTAAAAGAGCTAAAACCTGCAAACCTCTGCTCTACTTTGCAGAGTCAGAGGTGGTGGAGAAGTCCGGCGTTCCTTTGCTGGTGACCCTGCGGGCCGCCTACAGCACAGGCACCATCACACCTGCAGTCAGGGAGCTGCAGGTGGGCTGCATCCACTCCAGTCAGGCCAGTAAGAAGGTACTGGGACGGCACCAGACACTGACAGTCACACATCTGCTCAGATGAACAGTTCACTGCTGCATCATGCAAAGAAGGTGAAGTAAAGCCTCTTTGAACACGTCATCCTTTGTGTCCCAGAGCGGTGAGTTTTGCTGGGACAACACGACGTCCCTGCAGCAGCACGGCTTCAGCGTGAAGCCCTGCAAAGGCAGCGTGGTAGCAGGCCACAAACGCACCATCACCATCACATGGACGCCCCCCACTGGATATCAGGTGAGGAGGAGATGGTTTTACTGCTGGTGTGCTATTGACTAAACATCTTTTTACAGAAGAGAGAACACAGGCTGTCCGTCTGTTGTAGCTTTTCAACGAACTCTACAACAAATATCTCCTACTTTTCTGTTAACCTTTGAAGCAGCCGTATCACAACCATATTGTAAAATAATTAAAGCAAAAGGCTCCTTATAATTAGGATCTTTAGGTAAAATGATTTCACTGATTGATAAGAAGTATGTAAAGTCTGAGGCACAGAAAACAAACTACAGAACTGCCAGCAAACGTCGTTGTTACTTCAGTGTTTTAGCATCCTGTCGACGTCTCGTTCATCTTGTTTCTTTTTACCACATCAGTTCAAACCTTCTGGTGGAAACACTGGTGCCTGTTAATGTTTGGTGATCAGACAGTAGAAGGTTATAAGTGCTGGCATAAGATAATCAGCAGCTTTAACATCAATCCAATCACATTTTAGTAGTTCCCTCGTACTTCAGCCGTTTGTCGCTGCGCTGGCTGATGGACGTGTGTGTGTGTGTGTGTGTGTGTGTGTGTGTGTGTGTGTTCCAGCCCTACGAGGTGGTGCAGCTGTGTGTGCCTCTCACTGTAAAGGGCGACGAGACGGACGTTTACAGAGTCACCCTGATGGCTTCGGTCTCCGTGAGTGCTGACTGACCTCCACGCTTCCTGGATTGTGGCCAGCAGGACGTCTGCTCACACATAATACAGACAGAGGCGTGATGTAGTGTGTACAGGCAGAGCCAGCGTTAACGAATGTATTCTGTAATTATTAAATGTGTTGTCTGAGGATCTGATTTGAGCTGTTTCATTCTGCCTCAGAATGGCTGCACAGGATCCACATATCTTCAAGCTTTAACTCGTCCACACATTATATATATATATATATATATATACACATATATATAATGTGTGTGTGTGTGTGTCACAGTCCAAATTAAAATCCTTCTAATATCATAATGAGGTTGTAATCCTGCCTGGGTACATTTTAATTTCGACTGTGACAAACATATAGTGAGCTGTGACACGTCGCAGGATGTTAATCTGATATAACCTCCACACGTCACCGTGGTGTGAACCTCACATTCTTTAATGCTGAAACCATCAAAGGGTCACACCAGCGTTTTCATTCAAACACACATGAAGAGGTGTGACGCATCTGTTGATATGTTTAACAGCCACACAAGACTGCTGCAGAGACTACATACATATGAATGACTTTGATTTGGTCGAGGAGAAATCCAGCTTATGATTCTGATTTAATTCAGATTTTTAATTTGGTGTGGTCAGATTTTAAACCTGCAACTTGGTCTAGACCAAATCAAAGTTTTAATTCAGCCCAGGCAGATTTAAAATGTACCCGGGCAGGATTACAGTCTCACTATGATATCAGAAGGACTTTGATTTGGTCTCGGCAGATTTTAAATCCACCTGGAGTTTAATGTGGACTGTGACGTACACCCCCCCATGTGATATCACTTAAATGTCTAATGATTCTAAATTATATCAACTCTCAATAACTGCATTTTTTAAAGTTAAAGAGTATTTCCTCGTATGAACGATCAAAAACAAATACTACATAGAAAGTAAGGGCACCTAGGGACAAATTATTACTATTTAACTGATGCTTCCTGCTCACGTTTGTCGTACAAAGTAGATGACGTCATAGCAAAGTGAACGTTTGCTGTATATGAAGTAAACTTTGCCGTTGCTGTGTCTCGGTTTTCCCACCATGTGCAAAACTCTGAACAGAAAATGTTGTTGTATTAATTTTGAGTTCAAAATGTCCCATCACATTCAAAATGACCACATTTTCACCACTACTGTGTTTTTTAGATGAAGTTGTCATCATCTCATGTCCAACAGCAACAAAACCCCAAACAGATCTACTATATGGAGCGCTCGTCCTACAGGACAGACACGTTTATACAAAACACTGAGGCATAATCTACAGCCTTTATAGGAGGTCACATGATAACTGCCTTTTCATCACTTTCCTCCTTCTGTGTGTGCTTTTATTCAGGAAACCAACCATGAGCTGGAAACAGTAAAAACATTTGACAAA
>NW_007578117.1:21364-57361 GCF_000690725.1 Stegastes partitus | reverse complement strand
GCTGAGTTCTAATCTAATTACATTAACCGCGGTTCAACCGTTTTCTTAACTCAGGGTGTAGCAGGATCTTCCATCCAGGACTGACAACAGTCAGAACCATTGTTTCCCAGCATTATTCTAACATTTATAACAAATCTTCACCTGATAAACCACCAGAGCTGCTGCACTCTGTGAACGAGGGCCTGCGTGTGTTAACAGCAGATGTCAGTAATGCCTCACAGTGGACCAATAGGATCTGACCTCTCTCAGAGATACATGCCGTAAGCATTTATCAGAGATTGCAGGAGATTATGCTAAATCAGATTACTGTACACCAACCTGCCTATAAAAAGCAAGGTCATTATGAGCTTAGCCTCGTGTAATGTCACTCGTTTTATGAAATGTATGAGATCATATTAGGCAATATTTGTGCTGCTATTTTGCCTCTTTTTCTAATCTGATTTCTCCTCTGATCTCTCGCTAATGCCGTGTGATAGTGCTACTTACAGACTCTGCTCTGCTGACGGCGAGCGCTGGTTTGTCTTTCTTTGTATATGAACAGTTGTGGTTCATGGCTCGTGTCCGTGAATTAAATGTATGTTGTATGCAGACACATAATTTGCAGCTTTATCAACAGATACTTATGCAACACACTCAGTACATTTAGACAAACCTCTTTGCATAACGGTAACGTTCAGAGTTTTTATGGACTGATGTGTCCGTCATCATCACACAGTTTTTTAAAAATGATCAAACGTTTATTACTTAACAAAATAAAAACCATCCCAGTGATCCACACACGTTATCGTCTCCTCTTTATTGTGACTAAATCAGATTTTAATGCTTTACCCTCACATCCAGGTGTGGACGGCTCTCTCCTCACCAGAAGACTGAGTGCAGACAGCAGGCTTTCTCCCCTGGGTGCTCTGCTAAAGAAGCTTCACAACACATATATGCAGACAGGCAGGGGTGTATCCAGGGGCAACTAAATCTCAGCAGCAGTAACTTGGGGCAGATGAGTCCCAGTGGAAACAAACACCCAGAACACTATCTGATAACCTGCTATGTCCACGTAACACTGTGTTTTAAAATAAAGTATATAACCCATAACTATAATGACTTTTTTTAAACAAATCAACTCCTCGTGTACCTTTAAACATGAGTGAATGACTTGTGGACGGTTGTAGCTTATATACAGTCACACCACCTGTACTCTGACAGGCTCTTCTCACAGGTGCACTAATGTGTGCTAACAGAGCAGCAGAACCACACGGGTCAGCTGTCCAGTTCCCTCCTACAGCTTTAAGGTGTACAGAAGTGGGAGGGACACAGGTACGCCCAGGTGGAAATTCTTCTTACTGAGGCAGAGAGCACATTTACTGATAGCTTTAACTGGCATGTTTTTTTTGGGTTCAGTCATTATTATTTCTCCCTCATCACTACATTCAAAGAAATACTTGTGTGCGTATAATATATATTGACAAATAGATGATGATGTCTGCTGACTTCTGCCCGTCCTTGGTGCCTGCCTCGGCCAGGACGTGCTCGCAGAGGTGACTCTTCATCTCAATGAGGCTTTTCCTGGGTAAATAAATAAATGCGTGTTAAAGTGTGACTGTAAAACAGACAACACCCAGCAGGTCTGATACAAACAGACAGGAGCAGCACTCTCTCAGGAGTGCTCTCCTCTCAAACCCAAGCCGATGATGCTGTTGTCTTCCCCCATCGGACCGAGCCCGCGAACACTTTGTTGTCTCAGAGGACGGCAAAGTGTTCCACGTCTCCAAGTAACGGCTTAACCCGCGGAGCATTAACCCCTCCTCTGAGCACTCTACCTAGACTACTGGTGATAATGATCAAGCGGCGACGGTCCACCCACAAAACACTCAGCACGGGAAACGAATCCCAAACGATTTCTCAGCTCGAAGTAGAGCCCAGGGCATGAAATATGGCAAAGGTAGTATACAAGCAATAGGGTCTGTCAACAAAGTTTACCAGCAACAGCTTTGATCTAATAGCTGTTGACAGATTAAATAGTGAAATATGTTATAAATGGATCGCTGCAAGTTATTTGACATAAATAACTTTTGATATGTAGTTTTGGTGATTAAACTACAGGTCAGTTATACAGGCAGCACATGTCTGCTGGTCGCCATGCAGCACTTTGGTCTGTTTTTGAGCTCCAGCCAAAGTCCAACGTTCTTTAATTTGCAAGTATTTTCTTATCATAGAAGCACAAAGCCCCGTTCAGCCATGTGTCCAGTTTAATAAGACACTGAACTGGGATTTTATCATGTCCAGGGTGTCAGATGAGATCATGTTAATGAAACCTGTGAGTATACAACAGTCCTTCCTGCTATTGTTTTTGTGTTAAAGCGTTATTATTATGAGTGAAAGCAGCCCTGGACCAGCTGTGAGGCCAGTGGGCCAACCTGTGGCATCGCTAATGTTTGGGACGCTTTCTTTAACTTTGTATTTCCACCTCTCAGAAGGCAGAAGCTTGAATCTACAGCCATTTATCTACTAAACTTAGCTTCTGTTTTTACCAATATAACAGTTATTGATAACAATTTGAACCAGTTATTTTGCATTAAAACACTGTTTAATTCATCATTTTAGCTAACCTTTAGCTATCAAACAAATACTAATAAACTAATAATAAACAAAACATTATTTTTAAATTAAAGTGTTCATTTGGGGACCATTTCTTTTAGCTTCTATTTTTAAAAAAAATAAAATAAAAAACATTTACAAAATTGTGGCGTTAATTTTTTTTAGTGAGCTGACATAATACATAAATATAAATATAAATAGAACTGACATGTTTGTTTTCGTTGCTCTACCATTATTATTTTCATGCACCACGTCGTCTCTGGTTGTAAATCAGTGTCGTCGCTCACTTTGCCTCACATTTGATGAGACTCTTTAAACGAACGCGGATTAACAGCTGCTGTCCGGGCAGGTAACCGCCGTCTAGGTGTGCTGCTGGCCTTACCAAAGATGGCAGTATTTCCTGATCTTGTCGGAGTGGTCGCCGACCCTTCGCCGTGCGTTGTGACGCTGCCGTAACGTGGGGTTTCCCAGACCTGAATGCAGGGTTACCGCGCCCATCTCTGCTGTTTGATGGCCGGAGGAAGAAGCGACTGAGATCCTGGCGTGAAGGAAGAGAAAAAAAAAAAAAAAAAAAAGAGGGACGACGACGGTGGGAAAGACAAGAAGGGATTTTTTTTTTTGCTTTGAGTTGGAATTCGCGTTGAGACGGAGGAACGCTCGAACGGGACTCTGACACGTCTAGTCTGGCTGAACAGCGCCTCGTCTCTGCGCCTCTGTGCCGGTGTGTCTCCCCCCTCGGCGGGTCAAAAAACTGGGTTCGGGGAGTGCCGCTCCTCGGTGGCTAAACTAGCTAAATCTGAGCGCCTGGGCGGAGAGAGGAGAGTCAAGATTTCGTCGTTTCCAGTCAATGTGATATAAACAACGGATACCCTCGACTGAAAGCGGGTAAGGACGCGTATTGAGATTTGAAATTGCGCTTCAGGAAATGCATTAAGTGTCTGTGCAGTCGGCTAGCCCTGTCGAGCAGCGAAGACGAGCGAAAAGGGTTAAACTGGGTTGAGTGGCTCCTCTGTTACAGTTAGCCGCTGTTAGCCTGCCGCTAGCTAGGCGCTGCTGCCAAGACGGTGGGTGGTGGGGGGTTGGGGGGGTCACTGTTACAGAAACCCAAAAGCACTGCTGCGTTCACCTCAATCAGAACCACAGTTATATGTAATTGTTCCGTCCGGCAGGGTGGGGGTTAAAGGCCAGTGCTAATTAGCAGGTTAGTTTGTGACAGTTCGGTAGGTTAGCTAGCACCCCCTCTCCAACGTCCGGGTGTCTTTCTCCCTCTCTAGAAATATTGCGTTAAACTCCTTCAGCTCTGCTTGGCCAGTCCATTTAATCTGGAGTGCATTAAAACCATATTTATTTCTATTATCGCCAGCATTTTAGAGCTGCCTGTTTGTCGGCCCACATTTTTTTTCCCCCCTCAAGAATTTGCTCGCTAGATAGCTACATGGTGGTAAGCTAATTGGTCGCATATTTGCTATGCTCAGATTACTGTTGACTAACCCCTAGAGGAGCTGTTGGAAAATAAAATCACTTGGTAGCAACTTCTTAAACTTGCATAACTGAAAGGAAGAAGAAGAAAAAACGTGAACAGAGTTTTTGGATTGACTTCCCCTCGTATTGCAGATTTGTAGCATCATGGAATTGACAACGAAGGGAGTCTAAAAATGGCTACTTCGCCAACAGAGTCGCTACCACCCCCACTATTCCGTAGCCAGTCCGTACAAGTTAGCCAGCGGTGGCCACAGCCTACGTTTGCAGCCTGGTTCACTGGATCTGGGTGTGTGTGGTAGTCAGAACAACACGGCTCTATCTGGAGTGAACAGTGGTTTTGATGTGTAACTCATGCACGTTAATATGTCGGTGAATTGTTTCGGTAATGCCCGGGCGAGCTGTGTTTAAACCGGCTTGTTGAAGCATTAGCATCAGATTCAATGAATCGAAACCATCACAGATTAAGGCCACAGCTATATGTTCCCACGTTTAGTCTGTAGAGCCATCCACCCACTGGGGTATTAGAAAGGAAAGGCCCAATTCGTTCGTGTGTTTTTTCCCCTTAAATAATACAAATTTGCATCGATTACTAAGTGAAAGCAAAGCTGCAATTATGGCGAGGAAAAAAAAAAGACAAGCTGTGGAAAAAAACATTTTAGTGTCATGAGTGCCAAACCAGCACCGAACACACGGTTCGACCTTAATCTGAACTTCTTGTTTTAATGATACGACAACGAGATTGTGTAATTGGATTCTAACAATCTGTTTATCTCGATCACCGGGCTGTTGCGGGGCAAGTTGTTAGCGGCTACATGCCCCACCGGGCCGCGCTGCTCCACACTGGCTCAAGCCCGGAAAAAAGGCACGCTTTATGCTCTCCAATCCTCGTCTTTACACCGTCATAATGTGTTACAGAAGAGTGAAAGAGATCGATGTGTTTTTTATTTAGTGGTAAATATTTCTCAACATGGTTTACGGGCGATGTGCTGTCGCAGGAAGCCGCGCTGAGCGCCTCTTCCAGCGCCGAGGCGGATCTGAGCAGCCGCCGCGTTCACCAACTTGTCCGCCAGCAGTGTCGAGACACTACGTTTGAAGTACCCACTACTGCATATGCTCGGTTTCTAGTTGTTTCGGGGGGAATTCTGTGTTTCCTAAACGAGCTAGTCGTATTTAGTGGCTTCACAAAGATGAATTCATTTCGCCAGTGTGCCCCCTCCCTCCGCCGCTCCGAATGAATGGGTTCCTGTATTCAGGGCCCAAGCAGCTGCAATGAACAAGATGGCGTTCAAAGCCTTTTTCATCACCGCTTTTTCTCAGACACAGAGAGGCAGCTGCCGAGCATCGGATGGGCTCAGGCTTGGCAAGCTACATATCTTTGATTACCTTTATCCTACAAATGTACAGAATGTGTTTGCGATGAAGCGTTTTGGGGCTGATAGAGTCACTGGTCAGATTAATCCAGTGTGTGCACCTCATACAGGACAACATGGTGGGGAAGGGCTGCTGTACATCTCCACTGTGAACACCAGCGAACATGGCAACTACTGTACATACTTTTAGGATTTGTAAGAAATACCTGTTTGATATTAAACCTAATGAAATATACGAACCACATCTCAGGAATATAGGGGACGTGTTTTTCTAAATCGGGACAAGCAGGAGCAATTAAAAACCAGATTAAAACAGATTTACAGAGAAATCTAGGGATAGCAGTTCTGCAGGTTTTAAGGACAGTTTTCTCCACAACCATTTCATTTAAATAAATCTGTGCTGAAGCCTCTGTGTGGAAACAAGTCATGTATGACAGGCTGTCTGAAAGCCTTCATGGCATCGTCTGAGGCCCGGTTTGTGCACAGCAGAGCCTGTCAGTGGGATGAGTGTCACTTTAAGATAATGACCATGTGTTTGAAACCTGAATAATTATCCTTTTGCACTGGGAGGGGGTCTTTGTTATTAAACAAGGATTGTCATCCGTTGATGTGTATTTTTTTTTCTTTTTTAATCTGCAAGTGCAGGATATGAATAGGATTAAATTCTTAGTGTGTGGATTTCACTCTGTGGGATTATATGGCTTCAGTCAGTGATAGTGCTGATTTTTCATCACCTCTGACACGATTCTCCTTTTAACTGTACGTCTACTGTAAGGAGCAGACGGGTCCAGAGAGGCTTTGCATACTGGCACCCAAAGAGAAAGAAATATAACTGAAGAAACAAGGCGAATAAGAGTTAAAGTACATGCATATTTGAGTTTTACATACATTGCAATAGTTTAGTAGTTGCAGCCCTGAGATATATCTGTGACGGTCCCGAGCTGCTCCTAGAGGACAGCACATATTTATGTCAACATGTCTGGTTGGTCATTTACAATGTAAGGTAGTATGCTCGTTTCACAGCCAGACGACCTTCCATGACTGACCGTTTTCTTTGGTCGGTGACCTTTGTCCATTAAAACGTCTGACTTTTAACTGTGCATTACCTGCGTCATGTCTTTTGACAGTTTAAAAGAAAGAGTACAATGTGTGCTGTGCCTATTAACATTGGAAAAACCAGATGTGAACATCTTGCTTCTTTTTCTAGCAGATGAGTACAATGACTGGGTTTTTTTCTCTTTATGTGCAATATTGGATGATGTAGCTTCAGCTGATGAGCTTTATTGTTACAGGTTTCTGGCAATGACACACCCACCCTACTCTTTGTAGTAGTTTACTTTTGAGCTCTGTGGCTAAATGTGCTGGAAGTAGCCAAAGTACCACCATACCTATCATGTCAGGTTACATCCCTGTACTTTATGCACATAACGTCTTTGCATTTAAGGTTATTTTAGATTTTTTTGCACTTTAAAAAAAATATTGAAAGAAAACTGTCCTTGTTCAATCCAAGTTAGATGATATTGTGCCTGTGCGACTACAAAAGCATTTTCCAACATTTTTTAGTCACCTTAATGTGTGTGTTACCACAAAAACACACCGTTGTGCCTCCAGGTAGGCCGCCACAATAAGAAGAGATCACAGGGTGTAAGTATAGTGTAATGAAAAGGTCTGCTTCTGTAATGTTGTTCACATGCACATAGTTCTGTAATTAAGAACAGAACTGACAAATTGCATCTAAACATTAACCCAAAAATGTGCATATTCATCATTTTTTACAAGATTATGCCCCTTAAGTTGCTGTGGTTTTGGTTTGTTTTTTTTCTTTCTATACCACAAGTATATCAAACTATGACCCCACAACTGTAAGTTCCTATTAAACTCTAAAATTCACATGAAGTAAAACAAAAAATGCTGTATTTTAACGTTCCAAGACCTGCCTTGTCTGGCCAATGTGGTCCTACAAATTGCTTACTCTAAACTGCCTCATGCAGCTTAAAACCAAACCAGAGATGCAGAGAGTTGGAGGCCACCGTAGTCATCTGATTAATTTTAAAACATTTTAAAAGGTCTACTGTAGACCTTTTCGTTGGGGAAAACTGATGACATTTCACTAGTGTAGAGCTGATGAACGATTAATGGCTGCATCATGATTCCCCAAAGTATATTTGAAAGTTCTCCCCCTCCTTACCAGTGAGACTCTTGTCCTGGAACTCCACTGTTTGGACTGCAGCTGGTGATGTTGGTCATTGTTCTGCTCTCTGGTACCCATTTTCCACCAAACTGGGTCCAGTGCCAGTGCCTGACTTCGCACCAGTTCTGTGTGTTTCCACCACCAGGTTCTCAAAACTGGTGCTTTTCAGGCACCAACTCTTTGCTGGGCCAGAGCTCAGCACCGTCAGGGGCTGGGGGCGGGTTATCGTGACCACCAAGACCGATGGATGGATGGGACACACAAGCAGTGATTTGTGTCGTTTTTCACCAGGTCCGATCACAGATGTACTGGAATGAGTCTAGGGGCACACGGAAGTTCTGCACAAACTGTTGCACTGAAATCCGGTCCAACTGTGTCCAACCAGCAGCACCACAGTGGTGGAAAACAGTTCTTTTCTAACTTTGGTGTGCTGCAGTATTTACGCTTAGAAATGAGGTCTTCTTGTGAAAAACTGAGCGCAGCTACATGCTGTTTATTCCGTCATAGAAAAGACTGCACGAGAAAAAACCACTGGGTTTCATCTTGGACCAATCTGATATCAGAACGTCCTGGTTTACTGTTAAAGTCATCTTTGGTCTCACACTGGTCTGAGCACCGCGGCACCAACAGCAGCTACCCAGCCTGCTATGTGGGGAGTTCAGGGAACATCGTAAATTGTAGCGTCTATCGATAAGAAAATGTTCAACAAGTCGTATGTTTTTCCTGTGACGAGGTGGGAAGTGCGACCAAATGAGAAAGTTGGTCGCACCGTTAAAAAAGTCAGTCTGGAGTCCTGTGTGGACCTCCATGTGGCGGCAGCGTTGTTCGGTAAACGGCTCCGTATGCAGTGACGTATGGCGTGGCTCTAACTCGGCTCGTGCTGACGGAAAAGGAACTGGTCCTTAGATTGGAACCAACTAAGCACTGGAACTAGCACCTGGTTGTTCTTGGTGGAAAACAGGTATGTGAGATCCACTACTGGCTGGAGGGCCTCTCCTGCAAGAACCTGCAGCAGGTGGAGATCTGGTTCATGTGCTGCTACGCCAACCTCAGAAAGCATCACAAGGTCCACCTGTGATGGGACGAGGAAGAGAGTGGCTCATTGGAGAGGCAGTTGAATATATTGTTATTATTCATGTGGGGTTACCTGCACACACTCCACCGATGACCACAACCCTCAAACTGTCCATCACACTGCTGTGGACATCATCACAAACCCGTTCAGTAGACCTCCCCCAGCCTTACATTGTAGGCTAAATGTGTCAGCGCTCAGTTTTTTGTCCAACATCTCTTGCCTGGTGCCTTACAGCATCACAGAAAACATCCAGGACACTATGTCTGAAAATACCCCACATCATTTTATCCATGCTCTTAAACATGTAGCTCTCTTCATCCAGAACAGTGGCTTCATCAGCTCGGCTATTGTATTGAAGACCATTAGTGGTGTCCTCTGCATGATGGCTGCCATTAGCTATTGTGTTTTGTGGTTTGGCAGTCTAAATCGTTTTTCTTCTTCAGTCAGTGTGCTTCCTACGAAACACGACTGAAACGGTTTCATCAGGGCATGTTGCACATTTGTAGGCGAATGTGGGGCGAACGATTGTGAAATTCTAGCTGTCTCTCGCTACAAGTTTTTCATAAAACCTTCTTCAGAAGTTCAGGAGTTTATTCAACAAATCCACTTTCCGTTCAGTTTGACCTGTTATTAGTTGTTTTAACCATATGCACACACCTGATTGCCGCTGTGGAGGGCTCAAGCTTCCAGTGTACAACTTAGAAAATCAGATTTTAAAGGCATTTGTGGTCAAATATGGCAAATGCCAGCACATTCACAACAACAGGAGGTCTTTACACTGGAACCAGAGGGTGATAATCCCAACAGTGAAGTCACAAACAAAGATGGACTTAAAGTTATGTTAATACAAGAAGGTTGGAGCTCTTTCCAATCACAGGAACTCAACCAGCAACCATGAAACCTTTTCATGAAACGCACCGATGTCTCTCAGACACTAAGTAGTCGTGTGCTTTGTGTTTTCTGTATCTGGGGCTTTAGTCACGATATACGACCCCTGCATGTTTCTATACAGTTTCTTTACTGTCCTGTGCTGCTGGCGGTTTAGAAAAAGCTACTGACCATGTACATTCAGTTATTCTGGTTCAATCAAAAGCTATAGCCATAAATAATGTGGCCGATGCATATAACCAACCTTTTATTTACCTTAAAGGTACTCGGGTGCTAATGACTGTTTCCTGCTGATGGAATTTAATCAGTACTGGAAACTACAATGGCTGCATAAAACACGTAACTTGTGTTTGTCAATCAATGAAATTCAAGCTGTAAACTTTGGCAAATGGCAAAAACCACAGCAGATTGAACTGAGGATGGGCTGGTCTTGCTCATCACCGGGTTGTTGTGCAGCCAATCATATGACATGTTTACAAGCTGCAGTTTCGCGTTGGGCTGGTGAATGCCCATCTTTTCTGGGGGGGATTATAAACTGGACACTTGTGACTTTGGATGTAGTGTGCTGCTGGCATTATGTGGATGTTAGGCAAATCCTCCGACAGCGCCTCTGCAAGATATCCAAGTTTCTACGATCACAACACCATCTTTAAAACCAAGGATTTCCAGTGCAGGTGATCAGCCGTTTGTGTGCACTATGGCTCAATGATTTGGGGAAACTATTTTTAAAAATCATACTTCAGTTCAGTATTTACTATAAAAGATATAAAAAACACGATGGGGCATTACCACTCTAAACTGCGGCTGCCAGACAACGAGGACAGAGTGAAAAACCACGGACACAGCGGTTTAAACTGTGGGTCAGATGTGCTGCCAAACGTACGACCGGGCTCAGTGGAACCACAACATGTCAAGCACACAGTATGCATTGATCAATGGGCATAAACAAACCCTGTGAGGCTCAGATTCTATACGATTGAATCACAGCGTTTGTCTCGTTGTTTAATAGCAGCACATCTGATATTCTAAAGTGCAGCCTTGCGTTGTGTTAAGTTGCGATAGGTGGGCAGCATATTGCACAAACGTTTAGATGTTTTGTGGTGTATCTTGTGCCCCCATTAAGAGCTACACAGTTTGACACTAAACAGGTCCCCATGAGTAGCTTTGAAGGAAGGTCTGATGAACTTTTGTGCTCATGGACTAACTATGAGAAATGTCAGACACTGGAAGCATCAAATAGTGTTTAACATGGAGGAAAAGTCCTACCAGATATATTCTGACTGTTTGATTTTTGGCTTTTGTGCAGTAACACACTAAAGATTTGTGTTTTTAAAGCTTGTTTTGTTTTGCTTGTTCCTTATTTTTTTCTGCCCCATGCTGCCCCCAGGGTGGGCATTATAACAGCAGTTCTATCTAAACCCTTCCACTGTGAAGACTTGTGTGTAGTTTTGACTGTAGGTGCTGTTGTGCGTGCTCAGCCTGTCACCGCTAGCCAAGAGGTCCTGGCCACTGTTTTGAATAGTCAAAGTAAGTGGCACCGGGGCCGCTTAGTGACCCGCACACGGGCCTGTCACCACTCGGATACTGTAGCCCTGCAGCGAGCACATCACAGGCCCTGACAGCGCTTTGCATACGCACCTCAACGCCTGCTCTGGTTTGAATAAAGGCCGTCTCGCTGAGTATTTACATTCTCGCAATTTGACTGCTACGGCTAAAATGTGACCAAACCTGAATCCAGAGACGACGAGGCAAAGGCAGACGGCGTTAGTGAGTTTTCTTCCTCTTTAAAAGCAAGAAAAGCCACAGTCACTTGAGCAGAAGAGTGGGCTAGCTGTCATGTGACTCTCCACACACGCTTGTTCCTCTCGGAAGCTCAGGGAGAAAGGGGTATGATTATTAATGCAATCAAAGGAGTGTATTTTATGTTTCAAATAAAGTCATGCTTTTGGCTTTGGGCTAGCCTGACCTTCCTTTCCTTCTTTTTTTTCCTTCTTTTTTTCTTTCCTTTTTTAATCTAACTTATTCATTTCCCTGAATGAAAAGATGGTTGTGTAGCTATCCCTAGCACAAAACATACCATTGTTAATGTATGTGACCCTTCCTCCCCCTCCTCCACTTTTCAACACGGAGATCTCAATTGTTTTCATGCCGTGACATTTGCAGTAAGTTGCTCAACATAAGCAACAGCCTGTAGAAAATGATTGACTTTTGATCGTGATCAGCTTGTGGTGGGTGACCAGATGTTTGTGTTCATTTGGCTAGTTTACCTTAATCCCAGCGCCTGCTATCGCTATCAACACTGTCCGTCTGTAAGAGCACACAGCATCATGGAACGTTTCACTAATCAATCAATTAAACTCTACTGTCAGTCCCATTGATGTTATGTCCCCTATCATCAGACATTACCCACAGGAAGCAGCCACATTGAGGCAGCAGACAAAATCGTGTCCAGTTAAAGGCACAGTTCACCCAAAGTAGGAAAAACAAGACTTTGGAAGTAGAGCTGAAATGTAGATTAATCACATGGATGAAGAACACAGAATCGACTTCAGTTAATCGTGTGTGTGTGACAGGAGATGCTTTGGGTTAAACCAAACATTTTCCTGTTAAATAGAGGTTATATGCTCTGCTCTAGTTTCAGGCAGAGTTTAGAAGCTATTGAAACACACAGTAGGCCACGTGTCATTACATACATTCAACAAAGCACTTCTTTGGCATGTCGACAAAAAGATAAGACATCGAGAAACGGTGGGCAACTCCTGCTCGCATTTTGAGGACACCCTAAACATTTCCAGCACTTTAAGGTAAAAGCTTTTTTCACAAAGCTCTGATATAGAAATGTTTTATTGGCAAGGTGTATTCACAAAAGCAGTAGACGCTAAATATAAGGGACATAGTGTACGGACAGAATAATAAGTTTAAAAAGCAGGCCTTTCATAAAACCATCCATGTTTGATACCTGGTCAAGCTGAAACCTTTTCCAGTACTGGGTGGGATGCACACAAAGACAGTTTAGCATTGAATTGATTAGCATCCTTTAAGCAACCAGCGTATCGTGTCAACGGCAGTACGTTTCTTTTCTTACGTAGTGCGACCGTAGTGTCACCATATGCTTGTTGCCCCTGGCTCAGAGTGTGCTGATGTGGAAAGGGGTTTGTGTTGATATAACCCAAATGCGTTTTGTTTTTTCTAAAGCCAGCCCTTCACCACTACTAACCTAAGAGGTTTCAGTGATCTTTATTTTTTAATTCTTTGAAATTGAAAGCATATAAAGTATTTTGTTGATATAAATGTCTTTTTTTACGTCCAGTATGGATATTTCAGTGGCTTAACGTTGATTTGATGTCAACAGTTGAAACTACCACACAAAGGTGAACGTAGTCTCTCTCCTAAGTTTGAAAGTTGCTGTGCCGTATTATTTTTCCTGTCAGATTAATTTTGCGCCTAAACTGAATGGAACATCATGATCAGAGCTGTGCCAGCTTATGCATGCTCGTTTGTAGCCCCGGGATTTTGCTCCACTTTCAATTGAGCAAAATGGGTTATGGGGCCTGAGGCTGTTCGTTTTCAGTTCAGCCATTCTTCTTGAGCCTCACAAGGATTTGAAATCCACCTTCTCTTCAGACCACGGTTCAGAAAATAAAATCTGGTCACTGCCTAATGTGATGTTGTATCGCCAGGGAAGCCGCTCAGAAACATCTAGAAATGCTTTCATGTTGGGAATTTAGTAGCACAGACCTAAAATGCGCTAATTTTTTTCCACTATGAGCAAAGCTAAGGTCGGTGGTTGTTTTGAATGTAGTTTTTTGTTTTTTTTTTTTTTTAGTCACTTCACTATTTTTTTTGGTGCTACTTCTGCTTATGTGTTTCAGCTGGGAAGGGAGCGTTCGTATTCAGCCTCAAATATGCCAAATGTGGTAATTAACTGCTGCAATCAGAGTTATTTAAATCAATTAGAGGATTTCCAAAAAAAAAAATTTAACCAGAAAAAGATTAAAGGCACGCCACCAAGGATGCTTAAAACAGAGTTTGTGTTGTTTTAAAGCATTAAAAAATAATAATAATGCCTCGGCTACACTGAATGCATGATGTATACGGACCATTCATGGAGTGGCTGCCGCAGCACCACCCGTCCATTATAACCTGTGAAAGTGTAGAGCGTATGCATAATAGATCAGCCTTCTACGTGTTTTTTTTTTTGTGCCAGGTGTGCATGGCCCCACAGAAATGGGTCGAAAAGGGTTCATTGGAAAAAATAAATCTAAAATTAAAGTTTGCTCAGTAACTTCGTCCCTTACAGTCTTCTGTCGACGTCAGCTTACCCTCCAGACGTATGTTAAACCACTCTTTAAGGCGGCTTTGTCTTTAACTATCTTTGTGTCACCGTGATCTCCAGTAAGGCAGCCTTGCTCGCACATTTTCCCCCAAAACAATTCAAACTTTTGCGGTAACAGGAAGCAACATCATTCGTTCAGATCCACCCAGGACCGTTGTGATCGACGTAAGGAAGACGATAATTAATCAATAACCATGATATTAGCAGCTGATTTAACTGAGCGACATTAAGGGTATCGATGCAAACGCACGCAATCTTAATTTAGATCTACTTAAAATCCAGAGTAAAAGAAAATAAAATCATTTTGATAGAACTGAGGGAGGGATACGAGTTATGTAAGACGATACAAAAATAAAACCCAGGCTCGGATGCATCTGGTTAATTTGGCGTGCAGTGAATCGGAACAAAGATTTGGTATCGAAACACTTTTTCCTCTGACGCCAGCACAAAACCCAAAAGCGTTCATTCACACTGATGCTAGCTGGAGAGTCAGGATTCACCTTCTCTCCCACAGTACTTGCATTTGGTAGGGAAAGAAAACACAAGCCAAAGAGTGTGTATGTGTGTGGTGTGTGTGTGTGTGTGTGGTGTGTGTTGCAGAGAACGACAAAGTGAGTTGCATCGGCCGGGGCTTTTAACAAAAATGTCCAGGAGCAATCCCCCTCTGTCTTCTCTTACTGCATCATCAACCCTCTTGTTCCTGCCTTGGTTGTGACCTGGTTGTGTTTCAGCTGCATTTGCCATGCATCACTTAGCCACAGCACTTAAACGTACCCTCACCCACCAACCGGACCAAAAGAGGAGGAAAAACCACTTAGAGGATCGCTTGGCTTCTGTTATACACCAGCGCAAACATCTAAACATAGAGTAGGGTAACGTTTTTGGGAATATCTGTATGCGGAAGTTCATTGTAAGACTTTCATATTGACTGTAAATACTGAATATGTTCTAAATTATTTTATTTCTCTACATCGTCCAGCCTTTATAGTACATGTTACAGAGGTATGGTGATGTTGTAGTGAGGGGGAGACAGTAGTTGGACATCTTTCCCCTCCTAGTGTGGAGGTTTTAAGCCAGTATCAGGGTTTAGGAGGTGAATTCAGAAAAAAACTGGGAATGCATTGGTGGGGGTAAGACCAATATATAACTCAGCAAACATGGTGGAGAAGTTTGATTGGGGCAACTGTTTGCTGTTATGGTGGACACTGCTTTGTCTTTTTTTATTTATTTATTTTTTTTTAAGTGATCTGTCTAACTCAGAAGTGAAACTACACAGGGGTGCTTTTAAATATTGCAGTTTTCTTCCACTGGATGAATGGACTGGAGACGAAACGAGGCGACTTCCAGACAGAGTGGTTTACTAAAAGCCACTGCTGTTGCGTTACGTCCCACTGTGAGCCAGGAATAGTGGTTTCAGAGCCATTTCACCATTCTTACTTCAACCCAAGTACTATACATCTCACCATTTACATACAACTTGACATTTTGGGCAGAGAAGAGGGGCAAATCAAATCACCAAATAAGTTTGTTTGTGCTGGTGAGGTTCAGTGTGCGGATAGGTTTATATCTGCACATCTAGTAATGTAACGACCACATGCTTTTAAACACAACCTGCATTTTCTGGTTAATAAAAGAAAAAAATCTAATTTATACCACCAGGCACATATGCAGTGTTGCAGAGCAGATTGCTGTCTATAGTGTGGCGTAAAATCACCACTGTGGGGGCAAAACCACACCAGATACCTGACTTGCCGTCACTAGATACGTCTTTAATAATTAGACCTGTACATTCCAGCTCAGGTTATAGATAAATGGCTAGTTAACACTGCGTACCAGAGGAATGACGACGAGCGTCGACCACACCGGTGAGACAAAACAGCGCTTGTCACATGGTCTTCGCCTTCATTTGAACAAATATATTACAATTTAGTCGCACAAAAACCCCAATCTTTAACCACATAGTGTAAATTGAAATATTTCAGATGTTAACTCAACTTCCCAGCTGTTCTTTTTACAGTTTGAATGCAGTACTTCAGCGTTATTCCGTTCCTGGTTCCTTCCTTCTCTTAACAAAATCAACTGCAGTGTACAAAATCTAGTAATTCTAAAAGGTATCCGGGTAACTGTGGTTCCTGCTGCATAACAAAGTACTGGAACAAAGTGACTTGTCTCATGGCATCCCCGCTCAGCGTCTTACATCCAGTCGGTCCTGATTATTTGTTTACCAGCATGGGCCGGGCCTAATCTAAGTCAGACTGACCTAATTTTGTATGAGGTGCCAGCCCGTCCTCTGGTGTTGCAGCACCACACGCGGTGCCTCCTGCCGACCGTCCACTCCTTCCTCTGTCTCATCTGATTTTTTTTATCTGTCTGTTGGCTTGAGGCTGCCTGCCTGCCAGGATGTCCTGTGTAACCCGTTACAGTAATGCAGCCGATTGCAAAGCCCGGTTCGCGGCGTGGATGGACATTGGCAAGCGCAATGGTCGTAGAAGAAACCACAGAACGAGTATATTTGTAAAGTGTGTGTGCGCGCTGTCGCCACATCCGCTGAATGTTTTGACAAAGGGAAGAGAGAGAGAGAGAGACGAGCACAGCGAGGGAAACACCCTGAAAAAGGAAACGCCTGCTCAGAGAATCTGTGCTCTCGTACTGAGGTGGAGGCTGACACAGATGATCAACTACCGACTGACTCGCAACGCAGACCAAACCCTGCTGCAGCTCGTTTGTTTCTGGAGGCGGCAAATCAACCTCGACCTCAGTGGCACGAGAATATAAGATCCCGCAGAGAGGCAAGCTAGCAGGAACAATCAGACGAGCGAGATAGGACGGAGAGGGGTGGGGCAGCTGGTATCCAAGCAGGAGGGCGTAAATTATTAAGGCCAGCATCTTTACCCCACCTTTAGAGCACTACCTCGTAGCTGTGTCAGCTTAGTGAAATGGTAAGAAATGACAATATAGGAGACTCGAGATATTGGACTACACATGGTCATTTTACCCTCCAGCCGTCCATAATATGTCATTCTATGTCCTTATAATTGCTCCAGTCACCTTCTTCTTTGTCAAGGTCTTAAAACACATTTTTCTTCTTAAAAGCACCCGTCTACGTGTAGATTGAACTTGTGCACTTGCTAATTTCTAATTTTTTTGTCAGTGAATTTCAAATATAAAATCCGTCCGTTATCTATATACGCCGCTTAATCCTCGCTGGGGTCGCGGGAGGCTGGAGTCTATCCCAGCCGACACACTATCACAGGGCTACAGGGAGAGACAAACAACCACATTCACACCTACAGACAATCTAGAATCACCAATTAACCTTTTTGGACCTTGTGGGAGGAAGCAGGAGAACCCGGAGAGAACACACAGAAAGATCAGGCAGGGATTCAGGGATCTTCTAGCTGTGAGGCTCACCAAAAACCCACCGTGTGGCCCAAAATATAACATATATACAGTAAAATGTGCCCTCAAAGCTTGTAGCAGGTGAATGGAAACCTTATTGTACGTTACTGAACCGTGACCAAGTGAGCAACGGACCGGTTTTGGACATGGCAGAGCGTCCAGATTTTATAGAAAATCTATTATTGATTAATCTACATTCGATAAGTGAGTCATCTTTGTCAAATATAGCCTCCTAGAAATGCTGAATTCTTTGCAAAAAATGTACAGTTTTCACCCAATTTTGATTTAACTTCGATAGGTGCACATTAAAATCTGCTTTCTGCTCACAGTTTGCAGACACAGCCATCCTAAAAATTAAGTGTCTACTGGAAAAACACCTGATCACTGTGACATCACTGGTTTGTGTGATCAGTAATCATGTCACATAGATAAATATACTGGATCGCCTCATGTCGTGTAGCTTTTTCTGTGCTGACCCCTATCTACAGAGTATATTTGGCTAAAAAACCAGATCAGAAAAGGCTGTTTTTGGATTGCAAAGTAAGCGTATGGCCTTTTCTGCTCGGTCTTAAACACTGGGAAGATTACCAAACCTTGCGCCCCTTTACCAAGGGGTTAATTAGCAGCTACCCTCCCAATTGTCCTCTGCTTGTTCACTCTCATTAGTTTAATCTGGCTCTGTCCTCCAGCTTGCCTCTCTCGCCTCTATCCTCTTGCGCACCAGAACATCTCGCTGCCTACTCCGCTCCTTATGTCATCAGGGCGACGCCTCGTGTCCACCCCCAAAAAAATCTACCGCCGAACCCCCCTAAATTATCCTGTAACCTGCATGCCTTTGCACATGTTGTCTTCTGTTTAGCTTCCATGCAAAAATAAAAGTCTTCTGATAAAAGAAGTGTCATTATTGTAGTTATTAGGTAAGGTCAGCAGCACAGGATGCATTGAGTAGCGCAATAGGACATGTCATATAGCAAATGTTGTTTTGCTGTATCTTTAAAACTGGACAGAAGTGAGATGTTTGTTTGAAGGTGAAGAAATAAGTCAGAATATCTGTTTCCCCCGTTAGCCCGTGTAAAGAAGCAACTGCAGAAATCCCTGAAGAGCACCTAAAAATTTCTACGGTGTAAAAATGGGTGGTACGTGCGCGGTCATCGCCGTATGGGAAGAAGAAGAGAAAAAAAAAATACCAACGAAGAATGTGTGTGTGTGTGTCTGTGTGTGTGGAGTCAAATTACACTTCCTCTCTCCTTGTCACTGTGTTGTGCTCGAGATGTCGGAGCTGATAGGAGTGGCTGGAAAATGTGAAGTCTGCTTCCCTCCTCCTCTTTCTCCTCCTCCTCCCCCACCACCTCTCTAAAAATAGCTGGCAGAGAGAGAAGGCAGCGAAGTCGAGGCTCTATCTGTTGGGCTGCCAGTGGTTTCAACACTCCCACCACCAGCAAAAAGGGAAAAAAAAAGAGTCCTCTGAATCACACCTCTTATGCAAATACTAATCGCCACTGAAAGAGCACTGCCTTATTTTATGGGTTTTGTCAGCGGGACTTCCTAAATTTTAATAATTGATCCTACATTTTATTTTGGTTATTTTGGAGCAGTAAAAAAAAAAAATGTTTTTGCAGATCGAACGGTGGAATTCCTCGATCACTTTAGCCAAAAGCGACAACAAAAAGCCTCTTTAACAGCAAAAAAAAAAAACCCACAGTGGCTCCACAACATCACCAGGGGAGATGTCGAGCTTTCGCCAGGGGAGCGTGGAGTTCTGGCAGTTTTAGAGAGATTTTCAACCAAATAACGCATCATGTGATCTGCAAATCTAATGATACGTTTGAGCCGTTAAAACCACCCTGTAGACTACTTTTAGAGGAACATCTAACAAAGCACAGTAAGGATTTGATCTGTTTAATCACAGACCAAACCTGTTTCTATCAAATTCGATTTTTTTTTTTGTGATTTGTGCAGGAACAAAACTTGCCCCGAACACTTCATGAACCGAGTGACTTCCTTACCAAAGACTGCAGTGGCTACACCAGCTGTGTCCTCTTTCTTACAGCCGTTTAAAGTCGGGGCAGCCAGTGCTTGTTTGTAGGCAGAACGGACACTATTCACATGTTTTAGTGACCACAAGGCTTGTGGCCCAAACTTCCTGGGCCACGAGAACGCTCTACTTTGCGGAGCGAGTGTGTTTTGGAGATCAGGATCGGTTCTTGGTTTCCATTGTTGGGCTGCAGCAGAGCAGGATGAACATTTTCACAGGGACAGCAAAGGCCTTACAAAGACTCTGATTGACAGTATAAGATATAGAGTAGATGCTTTGATGTTGAAGACATAAATAGCAGTGCCTGAATTTGAAGCACAGCTTCTTTTTTTTTTGCACCACCGTGCTTCATCGTGATGGGAGCAGAATGGATGCTTTTCAGTTGCTATTTAAGAAATGGTAGAACAAGAGAACATGGAGTGAGACAGATCTACATCGCTGACAGGTAACACGACTAACAGATGATCTTGTTATTTAGGCAGCAAGCGAACAGTCAGCTCTGGAAGTTGATGTGTTGAAAGCTGGAAAAAATTGGCAGCGTTAAGAATCCATGTGACTTTAACAAGGGCTAAATTGTGAGAGCGAGATGACTGGGTTATAGCATCTCCAAATCAGCAGATCTTGTCAGGTGGTCCCAGTACAGCAGTGGTTAGTACCTACTGAGCGTGGTCCAAGGAAGGACAGCCAGTGACGAGGGCTCATTGACACACCTGGCGTCACAGAAGAGCTGCTGTGGCTGAAAACTTTAATGGTGGCTATGATAGAAAAGGTGTTGGAAGGAACTGTGTAAGGGGCTGCATAGCCACAGACTGGTCAGGTTCTGTGAGTCAGAACTGGACCATGGAACGATGGAAGAAGATGGCCTGATCCGATGAATCATGTTTAACGTTATGTGAGCGGCCTGACCGGTGTGTGTTGTTCAGTTGGGTCACATAATAAGCAGGATGGACTCTGAGAAGGAGGCAAGTGTGCGGAGGTGGTACGATGCTCTGGGTCATGTTCTGCAGGGACACCAAGGGAATGTTCCTTTGGCAGATAAATCCTTCCTAAACGACCACGTACAGTCCTTCATGGCAGTGTTGTGTCCTCATGGCAGTGGCCTCTGTCAGCAGGATCGCGCTCGTATAGGAATGGTTTTCGTAGCATGACAAAGAGTAGACGGTGTTGACTTGACCTCCAAGTTACCCAGACTTCAATCTGATGGAGCATCTCCTGGGATGCAATAGGAAAATAAGTCCAGTTCATAGATAGCCCAGCTCAAAACTTCCAGGAACTGCTGCTAAGGTCTCGGTGTCTGATGCCACAGAGCCGCCATATAGAGGTCTGTGAAGTTCATGCCTCGACAGTTAAGAGCTGTTTGGCAGAACAAATGCAGACAGGTGGTTTTAATATGAGTGTATGGACAAACTAGATTGTAGACAAAGTCTTTGTAATGTTTGTAAAACAATAATAATACACACGACCACATGCTCCATCAGCCAGTATCCCTAGCTTAGCTCTTTCCAGTGTTCACATTTTACTGTTTGAGATGTTTTAAGGTTCCCGAGACCTGCTAACCTTCTCAACGCTGTGTTGAACAGTGCAACCGTGTGTTTCCGTACCTAGTATACAGAGGGTTATTACAGGGAAGACGAGAATTAGCCAGTGATATTACCGTGAGACGTTTTTATCGCCAAGATTAGGGGGCTAAGGCGCCTTGCTTAGATGCAGACCCATTTAGCAGCACTGGCCAATCAGGTGACAGGTACCTGCTAAGATGTCAGGGGCACGAAGGATGAGGTGTTCATTCAGAAGGTGTCAACGCTCTCCAGGACAAAGGATCTAAACCGAGAGAAACAGGGAAGGTAAGATGTGCTTGAAGAGCAACTGGTGCTGTAGTGGGCTTGTGTTGGGCAGATAGGCGGTGATGCTACTTGCAGTGCGTCCTTTAAGTGATTTTATAAAGTCGTGAGGGTGAACGGTCCTTGGAGTTATAATATTCGGTGAGAGGAGAGAGCATGAAACGAAGATGATCTGTTAGTTTGCTTGGCTGTATGTGGAAATTCTAAATGATTTCAAAGCAGAGCTGTTTGGGAAACTTATCTCCTGGCTTACTGTGTTGTATTCTGGTGCAGTAGTCGTGGTTTTTGGTCATCAGTGGTCAACACGCCATCAAACCTTTAAGCCAGACTTCACCATTGTTAAACTAGCATTTTTCTTTTTGTTAGAATTTGTCGTCCGTCTGTAGATGGTGAAAGTGTCGGTGTTAAGAGCGTCAACCAGAGGATTGGGGTCAGCGGGATAGCCACTGCTTTTAGGATCATCAGCAGGTTTTGTCTTAACCGGATTTGGCTGGAGGAGCTGAATCAACTGTGTCCCAGGATTACAGGGATGACATTGGAGAACAGTTTAGAGTCCAGAGGCCAGAGCATTGACACCTTCATCGAAACCCTGCCCATCATCTGAGCGCCTCGGGGTTCCAGTAGTGCAGAGAAAACCCTCCATCGTCTCTTTGCCTCTCTGTGATACCTGGAGTCTTAATCCTTGCTTCATTTTTACCGTCAGTCGGGGGTATGTTTTAGGTCTTCTGTTGCCGAGCGGATTTTTAAATCTTTTTCTTTTTAATTGTGTTGTGTCTTGACTTGCTCGTTGGTGGCCAGATGTTTGCCCAAGATTTTGCAGTTGTTTGGGAGGGGAGGAAGGAGAGAGAGAACAAATTCAACATCGCCCTCAAAATTGTTATCTTAAGCCTAAAGTAGCTGCCTGGCGCCTGTTGCTAGGTAACAGCCTCAAGCTGGCAAGGACAAGTCTTGAGCTGTCTAGAAAGTGATTCCCTGTGACTTTGTCTGGGCCTCGCAGATTGATTTAAGAGACACTATGGGATCTTTAGCTGTGGTTCGTTGAAGGAACCGTGTCCATAAGCCCGCTGCCGGAGATAGAGTCGAGATGATGCACGTAAATTGTGGCACGAGAGTTTAAAAGGCAGCAGTTACCTTTTTAACGTTTTATGTGTTAACATGTGGTACGTATGCTGAGCCTCTCGTTCTTTGTCTCCTCCAGATCAGCAAGAGTCTAGGCGGCGGAGCGAAGCACACCATTAGTAGAGGAAAATGAGTGAACTGGATCAGCTACGCCAGGAGGCTGAGCAGCTCAAGAACCAGATCAGAGTAAGTCCTCTACGGTCCTCCAGTTAACCTGTTTCTGTTTGTTTTTTATTGTTTTGGGTTAGGTTTGTGCTCCAGATCTCAAACTAGTGCTGATGAAAGGAGACCAAACCAGCTTCTCCTTTTAGCGGTTCTCTATTAGTGTTGACATTATAAAGATCAAGTGGGAATTAGGCCATTTTTTTCTTCACTTCTATCTTGCTGGATGCAAAAAAAGAGCATCTAAACAGATCTGTCACAATTAAATGTTAAATATAAATACTGACAGTAAGCTAAGACAATAATGTCTTTAAGTTTGATTTATCAAATTCACTAAAACTGCCGCCTACAGAACTGTGCATCCGCCATCCATAACATGAGCCACTTGATTACATTTCGCAGATAAGTGCGGCACCTTTAAGTTAAAGCCTGTACGAGCTAGCCAGTGGCGTCAGATGCAGAGTTTGTATCGTACCGTTGTTTCACCTGCAGTGCACCATATTTTCATAATGACATTTATTTAAAGCGGTTAAGATCTTCGCCGCAGTGCTGACGTCACACATTAATATTACAATTCAAGTTGTTAAATATCGTACAAACCTCCCATCTGATGTGTAAGTTGACGGCGCTGTTGTGTTTCAGGATGCCAGGAAAGCGTGTGCGGATGCTACCCTGTCTCAGGTAAGAAGTCTGTTGACGCCGCCATCTAGTCTCAACGTTACTGATGATTGAAATGGGATTAAATATGTTTGATGTTTAGTTATTACGCATGGTGTGACAAATGTTTGTTTTGTTTTGGCCAGACTGCATGAGGTTTGAATAGTGGAAAAAATATTGCGTGGTTTATTATCTTTCTCTTTCCTCTTAACCCCGTTTAGATCACAGCTAACATCGACCCTGTTGGCCGAATTCAGATGCGCACTAGACGAACGCTGAGGGGGCATCTGGCTAAAATCTATGCCATGCACTGGGGCACTGATTCAAGGTAATTTCATTCAGATCCACTTTGTCCATAGCTACATATTTCTTCCTGTCAGCCCAGCCCCCATCCACCTCCTCTTCCCTAAGCAGGAAATGGATATAAAAGCTTACTTAACTGGCTTTGTGCTAGTTACTTCCTCCTAAGGGTTTTCATCAAATCATGAAATTCCTCAATAGCCTGCGTCCCAAAGCGTCCCGTCATATTAATATATGCTCGCTGTCCAATCAATGGAAGAGCAACATGCACAATGGTTAATGCATGTTTTTGCTGTGAATGGACGTGCATCAGTCACTCTGTCTTTGTGTGTCTCCTGTGTTCCTGAGTACGGACGATATTCAAAATGGAGTTTGTGTGTTAAAGCCCACAGCCAAGGCTTCACGTAAAGCCTTTTCCCTGGAGTCGTACACACCTCTAACCTCAGCAAACAACAAGTTAATCACTGCGTTGCTGGTGCATGTCGGTCCTTAGAGAGGCCGCTGCAAACTGCTCAGTCACCTCATCATCATCATCCTCCCAGTCGAATGAATACAGAAGTCTACCCACCGTATTTACCCACCGTCAGCTCTGTTGCGTCTGTTAATGGTTCACCTTCCAGAGGAGTTTTCATTAGACCACCTCAGACTACCTGCTGAGACCCGGCCACCCAGAAAGAAGGTCACCTAAAGATGTTTTGACCCAGAGTCTAGGCCGGCTCTGCTATTTTTAGCCGTGCGGAGACACTGCTTGAATTCAGACCAGGGTGGATCTGGAACTGTTGGAGAAAGAATCCTTTTCATTAATTCCTCTTTTTTTTTTTATGCAGCGCTCTGTGGATCATTAAACCACACAAACTCTCCTCTTAGAAAAACCTGCATTATAATAAAGTAGAATAAATCAGTTTCTTTTTTTTTTGTCAAAAGCTCAAGTTTACTTTGTCACAGCCGGATATCAAATACAAAACAAGAGAATGCTTAGAACCATATTTTGCAGGGTTTTTTAAAATAATATTTTTATGGCATTATTTAAGTGTATTGTTCCTGCTAATCATCCCAGCTGTTTAGCATGTTTACATCATCACCCAACTGATACAGCATCAGACAGGTTTGGAGTCAACAGGTAACTGTAGTCCACATTAATTAAGTTTATTTCTCTCTAATGCCAGTGAGAGGTCAAAACATCGTTGAGCTAAAACATCTTTTGTTGTCATAATTTCTTATCTTTATTTTTTTCCTCACTAAACTCGGTTTCAATAGCACTTTGTATCGGCTTGAACTCAGTGAGTCATAACTCATGTCCCACATGAAAAGATGTCTTCATAACCGCCACGTGATCCGCCACTGGTTTGTTTTCTGTTGCTGTGCCATGACACTCCTGGTACAAGGCCACTCTTGTTGCCGTAAGTTTGCCGATTTTTCATGTCGGCTACTTACGAGATGTTTTGGTTTTCAGTGGATTCGTCGTATCTATAACTCCTGTTTGACGGACGCGGTTTACTAATCGTCTGACATTTGGGGAAACAAATATCATGTATTTATGAGTATTTATACTTTTATTGGTGCTCAACTTCCCCCATAAGCTCCAAAACTGCCTAATTGATCAAACGATGGCACACTTTACATAAAGGAGTAGAGACTGACGACAAGAATAGTAGATATTAAAGGAAGGTGTGGCTCCATGTCATGTTTCTCCATCTTGTTTTGCTATTTCTAAGAACTTTCTGCACCTGACAGGCTCCGAGTTACGCAAACAAACCTCATCAATATGTCAGAAAAGTAAAACAATTTGATTGAAAATTGGATCTTGTACACTTTTAAGAATGATTAGTGAGAAGAGTGAATAAACAAACATGGATCTCTTCATCTTTCCTCAAAGTGTTGCCTCCCTGATCTAAACCTTTCTCTACATCATCCCAAACCCTGTTCATTTTATGGCCAGGAAGCCGATGAGGAACTTTCTCCTCGGCTAAAATTCCCAGCGCGCTAACCGTCCCCGGCTTATTATCTCCAGGAGTATGCACATGTGAGTGTGCTTCCTCAGAATGGTAGTTAAGATGTGCAGAGTCCCAGCAGTCCTCGGTGTGTTCACTTCTCTCCTGTTCCTGTGTGCATTGGGACCATTGCTGTGGTTACACTCGTTAAATTCACCCAGATAGCTGTAGTCACAGAGGGCGCCTCGGAGCCGCCTCGACAACGCAAAAACAGAGTCCTGTTTAAAAATACGCTTAACGTGCAGGCTCTGTAGGTTGTGTTTTTGAGACATACTTGATAGTAGAATTTCACACATAAGTATACGTATACTTCAACTTCTGGGTTCTCGGTTCGGCGCCGTCCAGTCCAGTGCAGCAGCTTTACAGGAACGTCGTGGCCCAGTTAGCTCGCGTTTACCTTCATCCCCACACATTATATAACCGCACAAATCGTATTCAATTATGACTAAATCAAATTTTCTTAGCACATTGCTGTGGCTGTTTATGTTTGAGTGTCTAGAAGCAGATTTAAGCAGCGGGCGCACAACATAACTCACGTGTCCGCTGTGATGGTTCTCAACAAGCCCCTCGTCTTTCCACCCCTACACGGAGATTGGATCACGTGATCTGGATCGCTAATTAAAAAGAACATTATTTTTCACCTTCCAAATACGTAACCTATAAATGATGCACGATGAAACTACGAAGCCCAGAAAACGTAGAATAGAACAGAATGACTGTATTGTCCACAGCAGGGACTAACACATGCTGATGGTTGTAGTTTTGTGGCGCTGCCTCTTTACTCAAACAGGATTTAATATGGAACGGAGACTTTCAGGTCATTGTTGGCCCTGATTGTTAGTCAGTGCAGCAGGACTGCGATATAAAGTCTGTAGTCGCTGCATGTAAGCAAACGCATCTAAACAAATGAGACAGAATGCATCACTGGACAAACACCTGCATTCTCCTACCTGCATGTGTCCTAAACTGATGTAAAGCACTTCCTAGAGTTTGTAGGGACTGGTCATTTGATGTTTTCTTTCCTTTTCTCATCATCAGGCTTTTGGTGAGCGCCTCCCAGGATGGCAAACTCATTATCTGGGACAGCTACACCACAAACAAGGTAGGTGCATCATATTCAGAAAGCTGTTTGCACCGAGATGTGATGAGATGACATCACCTGGTTGGTTAGCTTGCTGTGAGGGGCTTTGTTCCAGAAAACTGAAGCAGAACTTCTGGCAGCCGATGAAGTTAAAATGGTTTTACTGTCAGGCAGGAAATATCAGACGTATGAAGGTGCTTTAGAAGATGTTATAGTCAACCAAACGACACGATTTGATAAGTGAATCGTTGTCTTTACCTGCTGATCAAAGCTTAAATAAGCAGTCGCCACAACCCCCAGAAGCACCGAGTTTATTATAATGCGTTTTACAAGTGTTTGACAGAGCCGAGTAACGCTATTTATAGCGGCTATTGTGCCCTTGAAAGGTTAAGTTAATATTGCAGACAGACTTTGTCACATGCCCTCCCCTCCCCTCCCTCTCCTCCATCTGTCACTGTACGCTATCTAATATTAAATCTTCCTCCTCTCCTCCAGGTCCACGCCATCCCGTTGCGCTCCTCCTGGGTGATGACGTGCGCCTATGCCCCTTCTGGGAACTACGTTGCTTGTGGTGGCCTGGACAACATCTGCTCCATCTACAACCTGAAGACCCGTGAAGGAAACGTGCGCGTCAGCCGCGAGCTGGCCGGACACACAGGTAGGCTGGACGCTGTCTCGTTTGGACCGGTTCAAGTCGTTTTGTTTTTGGAACGTCAGACCGATCTGTGTAAAGGTTGAGTGTAATGACGGTGGTGGGAAGTTTACTGAAGCACTTGGGTTTAAGCCTCACAACAACAAATAAAAAGGATTTCTGTTTTTAACATAATTAATGACATGAAGGAGAACAAAAAACGATGTCTGCGAACAGAGAATTTTGAAAGTGACCTGATTTTTCCCACAATCCTCCGGGACAAAGTCCTCGACCAGCTCTCCTAGCATCTTCCACGACACTCTTCCAGCTCTTCCTCACCTCTGAAGCCATGAAGGTCTAGCAAGCTGGGTAGCCCGGCACGTCCATCCAACACCTTCCACCAGTCCTGCCTTTAAACCCGTCGCTTGTCACTGCTAATATTAACTTATCCTACTATAGATTGAAGGTTTATTTTGATTTTAATGTGTTAAAGGTGGTGGATGACACGTTGGATTCTCCAAATAGCAGTTAGAATAACCGGATCATTCAATTTAACTTTATTTAAACAGCGCAGTTCACGACATGTGTCAGTGTTTAACGTGGTGAGGTGAACAGAGAACACAACGATTATGTGAAACATCGACACACAACAGTCGGTGGCAAGTTCTTCAGACCGAAGGAGGCCCAAAATACAAGAGAGATATAAACTCTGCCACTGTGATGATGATGTCATGGCAGACATTTTTCTCTTCCTTTGTGCGTAGACGAGATCATATCCCTCATAATACATCTAGAAAAGTTAGTTAATTGAGTTTACATCAGGAGTGTATTAAACAAACCCTCCTCCAGACAAACACAAGCCGTTTATCTGTTATTTACTGACACACAGCACGCTGCTTTTTTTAACTGAAGTCATATAAACACAATTATTTTCATATGCAAACGACACCAGGCGCATAGTGTGTGTGTCTCTAGTGAAAACAGGAGGTGGTCGAGCCGTGTACGAGCTCAAACCAATGAAAGTGTCGAGCTCTTGGGCAAGGAGCGTTCATCTGATCAGTGTCACATGATGCAGGAAGTGTGTCAGCATTTTAGTTCCAGTTCCCTCGCTATAGGGAGGGTTATGTACACACTGCCGGCGAGTAAAGGAGGATTTATGGAAGCCAGTCATGAAGCAGGAGATGCCTTACAGCTTCTTATTTTTCTTTTTTTGTTTCTCGTTCTGGTGGTGAATTAGTCGAGTCATCTCTCTCTCATCCAGCTCGTTGTTTTGGAGTGTCAGGATGATTTGGAGTAAAACGTCTTCCTGTGTGCAGAGCGTCAGGAGGAGACTCCTGCTAGTCATAAGTCACCTTAAAGGAATTATTCAATCAGTGTGTTTGATTCCTTTCAGGATACCTGTCCTGCTGTCGCTTCCTGGATGACAACCAGATTGTCACCAGCTCTGGAGACACCACCTGGTGAGTTGTGGAACTGCAGTCCAACACAACTCCACTACAAATCAGAACCCCGTGAATCACTTCTGAGCTGTGTTTGGGTCTTGTACAGCCTCAGATATCACATCAGTCACAGGGCTGTCATTTTAGCTTGCATTGTGCTGTGAGGTGCTAGTGTTGGTTATCAGGTTTTCATCATTTCCAACAATATTTATGGAAACACAAAAAGGCCACGTCTGTGTCTGAACCCCCACAGTCTCCCAGAGAGCAACACCCCGAGTGTTTTAAAGTACGGTGGATGTTTTGTCTTCCTGTATCCCAGCTGTATGCTAACGTCGCTCTCTCTGCTTCTCTGCAGTGCTCTGTGGGACATTGAGACTGGTCAGCAGACAACTACGTTCGCTGGTCACACCGGTGATGTCATGAGCCTCTCTCTGGCGCCCGACACCCGACTGTTTGTGTCTGGAGCCTGCGATGCCTCAGCCAAGCTCTGGGACATCAGAGAAGGAATGTGCCGACAGACCTTCACTGGCCACGAGTCAGACATCAACGCCATCTGCGTACGGACACACACACACACACACACACACACTGACTTGTTAACGTGCAGCTCAACTTGTTCAAGGCGTGTCCAAGTCAAGTCTGTCAGAGCAAGTCATAGGAGACGAGTTTAAGAGAACATTCCAAGCTTCAGATTGCTGTAGAAGCTGACCGCTGTGTTGTGTTTGAATGTTTTGTTTATCGTGTTTGTCACATCATCGGGTCATTTTACTGCATTTGAATTTTCTCTTAAAAGAAACGCGAGCAGTTTGCATGTAAGATAAAATACACACCACAGACTTGCTTTTACAGAGATGACTGTCCACACGATGGTACAGGAAAGGTGTAGCTACAGCCGTGACTCGATAATCGACCCTTATCAATCCTAAACCTGCTATCTGACAGGTTTGTAGGAAAAACCACCAGAACCCATAAAAACAGCCTTAACATAGCGACAGCCTTGGATTGTGACTCCGACATGACATTTAATGTCACCAATCAGGATGACGGCGTATTATCTGACTGAACAATCCCACAGATTGGCTACGTTCACACTGCAGGACTTGATGCTCAATGAGGATTTCTTTGTGACTTCCTTCACGTTTCCACTTCAATGCGACTTGTATGTGATCTGCTGTGTGAACTTCATACGAGCCAAAAGTGTCCCGCATGCGCAGAAGAGGACACGACGACGTCACACGCAGCGAGCGTGCTCAGTGTTTATGGAAGTAAACATGGATGGTAACGGTGGAGCGTATCTGCCACTCCCCCGCCGCCACCGATGGAGGAAACAGAAGTGTGAGCGCTAACTAAACTAGCATCAGCAGCCAAGTACTGCCTGTGTGTTCTGGACACTTCCACCCCGTCAGAGCGCTGCCCCGGGGTGGAAGTGGTCAGAACGTGCACAATCACACCGGTCAGTGAGGCTGAAGTCCAGCGATGCGTAGTGTTCTAACAACACACTAGTTATTATAACAACTATGAACAATAATGAACAACTAATGAGCCTTCCAGCATCAAGCCCTCCTCGTATCTGGACCTCCTTCTTGACAATCCGACAGCCTTGATATCCAACATAGAAGAAGGTTTTACATTTAGTTTCGGGTTATCGAGTCACAGCTGTACTAAACAGTTCAGTGCATTTACATGTTATCTCATTGAACACTTGGATAGTTTCGTGTCAGGTAAAGGATGTATGATTATGAACCCTCTAAAATCCTGCCTCGACCCTTCTTGCAGTTCTTCCCCAACGGCAACGCCTTTGCCACGGGCTCAGACGACGCCACCTGCCGGCTGTTCGACCTGCGCGCCGACCAGGAGCTGATGGTTTACTCCCACGATAACATCATCTGCGGCATCACCTCCGTCGCGTTCTCTAAGAGCGGCCGCCTACTGCTGGCCGGCTACGATGACTTCAACTGCAACGTCTGGGACACTTTGAAGGCCGACCGTGCAGGTGAGCTGCCACGTAAACGCCAGACGCATGTGATCGTAGCAAAAATCCTCCCCAAAGTCCAAACCATGTGTCACACACCAGAAGCTGATGAATTGGCTTTTAGTCGATGTTCTTGATGCAGATGTGCCACATTAATAATTCCATGTCAGTCAAGCACTGCTGTAAACATGTGAGAGAAGCAGACCAATGGATCTACGACGTGGTTTTAGCGCTCTTTGTTTTAGCACATTTAGCATTAGATAGGCACGGCTGTCACCTCAGGCTCGTAAAGTTTCAAACATTTGGCCGCTCATCCCCTGAACTCATCTAGAAGGAGCTTTTCACTGTATTCAGACCATCAGAAGAGCAAAATATAGTATAAAGTATACACCGACCTTCACTGCTTTTCTACTGAAGAAAGAGGGGCGTGTTGAGGTTGATCACAGAAGAACTCTTCGCGTATCGACAACCACATCTGGTTGTAAATATTCGCTGTACTGCAGGCTGAGGCAGGACGCCATTGGTTATTTTTCTGATTAGACAAATGCTTCATTATTAAAGACAGCCCTCCGTATCGGCTTCACTTCTAAACCTTAATCTTAGATGAGGTGGTTTTACGACACGTGAGGAGGCTCCGTGTGAAGCAGGGACGTTTTTATGGCCTCCTGCTGGACTTACGTTTCTTTACTGTGACGACTGTAGCTGTGAGTAGGTTTGTTTGTTCCACGTGCAGCACCAGGACAAGTGTTTGCCTTCCTCCTGGAGTTTCTCATGACTCGACCACTGATGTAGGTTTTTACTGCACCTGCATCTGGAGAGTTTCACAGCTGGTTAGTCGACTTCCTGTCTAAACAAAGCCGTGAAGACTTCACTGTGTACCAGTCGGGGAAAGATCATTAAATACCGAAAACAAACTCAGCGTTTTCCTCTTTGCTCTGCACACCAACCGTAGACAGATGTTTCACCGTGTTCAATGTGTCCTCCAGCTCCTCTGGTCACTGCTTCGTGCTGCATTTATGTTCACGTAGGTTTTATTTCCCTCTCGGCCTCTTTGACTCATTTTCCTTCTTTCCCCCATTTCTAACGACAGTCCCTAAATCTGATTTCTGAAAAATATATGAACGAATTAAGACTAAATCACATTTTTTAGTTTAGGTTGTTTGAAGGATTGTTGGACGTGTACATTTCTAACAATCGTCTTGTTTTTACAATTTGTAAACCTGATAAATGATGTCATTTGGGGTCTTTTTAAGGTTTAAATTGAATATTGAGAATCATTCTCTGAGACGTGGGGACACAGAAGCTTCAACAGGCTGGACTTAAGATGCTAACACTCCTTTAAATAGTTTTGTTTTGGGGTTTTTTTTTTTTTTTACAGGGAGTTGAAGGATATTGTGATTTTTTTGCAGTTCACACAAGCCTACAGACGGCCGCTGGGCTCGACCAGAGAGCCTGACATTCATTTATGTGTTTATGCTGTAGTATGTAGGTCTGTGAGCCTTTCTGACTGTATGTCAGCACTGAGGGTGGTTTTCTTCTACAGTGTTTGCAGATACGATCGTACGAGGCCAGATCTTTGTTTCTTAGTAGTCAGAGAATAAAAACGTCCATGTGGGAGAGCGTCACCTGCTCCAGCAGAGCAGAGCCCCGTGGAGGCATGAATACTTTACAGTTATCGACCCCATAGTGGATCATCTGGATCTGAGCCAATAGGCACACACACATGCACTGATTGGATCCACTGGTGGGGGGACTATTGATCAGCCTATTGGCTCGGTATTAGTAATAATCAGGTGAAGCTTCTGGACTCTGTGCTTCATGTCCTCATGACGAGGCGGGTTCGTGGCGGCTGAGTCTCAGTGTCTGGTGTCCCTGCAGGTGTCCTGGCCGGTCACGATAACCGGGTGAGCTGCTTGGGTGTGACTGATGACGGCATGGCAGTGGCGACAGGGTCCTGGGACAGCTTCCTCAAGATCTGGAACTAGAGTCTGAAGGTGAGCCATGGTCCGATTGTTTAGGCTGCATGGCCTCTCATCTAGAGTTTGTGTTTACTGCCACCTGGGGGTTGGGCGCGAAGGTGCAACATCCAGACATCAGCCATGTATCGGCTGCACATAGTGGAGCTTATTTACTCCAGTCTGAGGTTTTGTGCTTGCTTTTAAAAAATATATTTATTTTTGTTATTATTGCTTTTATTTTTATTATTATTTATTGTTGTTTTATTTTATTTATTTTTTTAATTATCGTTATTTTTTATTATTAAATTTTTTTATTCGATTTTTTTAGTTTTATTGTCATTATTATTTTTTATTTTTATATTATCATTTTTTATTAGATTTGATTATTATTGTTATTTTCCTGTGTGGCCTGCCTCTGAAATTTCTTGTCAAATTTTTCACATTGATCGTGGACACAGTCATGATAATCATTTCTTTTTACTGTCCGTCCACTGACTGAGGTGCTCAACGCTGACAGTCCATCACTGACTTTTCCTTCTCTTTGTTTCTTCCAGACGGCATCCGGACTCCAAAGTTGAGTGGAAGACCATTCCAACATCACAATGTTCAATTTTATTGCATATCCAATCTTTTCGAGAAAAAAAAACAAAAAAAAAACAAAACACCATGATACTGACTCCAAACACCCCCAAAAAACTATCAAGGGCAAAAATTCTCTCTCTCTCTCTCCTCCTCATTTAAAAGAGCACAATTATCCGTCACTCATTCAGCTCCGACAACGACAAAAAAACGAAAAAAGACAAAAACAGCTTGAGGGATTTAGTGGTTTTAAAGTGGAACGGAGGGGAAACTGTGCATTCCTCCTGCCACCATGGTCTGGTGTCGTGATAAATGAAAATACCCCGCCGCCACCACCGCTGCCATCGCCACCACCAAGCAAACGTGTCCTGCGTCCTCATTATGCACAGGTCTGAGTGAAGGTTACGACACGACAGCGATCTAACTCTGAATAGCTTTCTGGCCATGTTTGTTTCTGTTGTTCTCATGGTTCTGTTCTGTTGAACGGAGGTAGATCAGCCGGCTGTCGGTTCATGTTGGAAATGAGGATCAAAGCTTTGTTTTATTTCCTAGTCTTTACACATTTTAGAGAAATGTTTTTAAGTTGAAAAAGAGAAGAAAACCTCCAGATCGCGCCGTTTTAAACCCAGCTTTATTCCACTGGAGAACAAAGCGAGAGAATTGAGCTTCAACAGGGAGTCCTCGAGCCACTTCTGGCCCTTCTGTATATTTAGCCCCTCGATACTTTTACTGTTTCTTTTTTCCAGTGTAGTCCACGAATCTTTGTTTGCACAAAAATTAAACTTTGCATATATAGAATAATGTCTAAAGAAAAAAAGTTAACTAACCAAGCACATGCTGTTTATGATAATGAATGCTCGTTTTTAAAACGAAAAACAACAAAAAAAAACAAACCATTTTAACCATTCTTACACCTTTTTGTCTGGCAACAATGTAGAATAATTAAATGAAGATTAACCCATCGGATCATAATCCACCCCACCCCCTTTTTTTTTTATTCTTTTTTTGTTTTTTGTTTGTTTTCCTCCTTAACTTTAGTTCCCCTGGTTTCTGTTGCCCGTGGTTGGGACCGGTGATGTGAATTGGTCGGGTCGGACGTACCTCCACTTTAGCCCGGTTACAATCCGGACATTTCTCTTTTAACAGAGGTGCCCATTCCGTGCTTGGAAATGCAGTTACTACTCTGTGAATGACATGTTGTATAAATCAATGTTTGAAAATAATGATATTGAAACTTTTTAAGTTAAAAACGAAAAAAAAAAAAGATTTTGGTTGTCTGCCATGGGTGGGTTATCTCTTAGAATCGCATGCTGTAGAATTGCTTAAAAGGTGCATATGGAATTAAGTCCTTTTGATGTTTTTCTTTAAGAAAATAACCTGTTGAATATATCAATACGATGGTATTTATATTTTTTTTTCTTTTTTTTTTTTTTTTTTTTTTTTTTTTTCTTTTTTTTTGTTCCTTTTTTGTTTTTGGCTACTCCGTGCATACATGATTCAACTAAAATGTCAAAGCTATGCACTCGAGAAGCAAACCCTGCGACATAAACGGTTACTTGGTCCATTCTTGGGAGGGATTCCACAAATTGAGACGTAAATGTTTAAATCGTACACACATGCATACATACATCCATCCACCCAAACGTACACGATCTCGAACGGAACAAATACAAATTCTCATTCCTTCTGTAGCAAAACGAAATTCCATTTACAAAGAAAAACATTTTATAACAGGTTTTTTTCTGTCCTTTATTAAAAAATGAAAAAAAAAAAAGTCTTGCAGCATCTGAATGGCAGAACTTTCTGTTGTTCCCTTCTCCTTGTAAACAGAGACGCTCTTTCTTTAGCAGTAGTGACATTTTTTCCATTCTGTTTTTTCTCTGCGACATTCTGTACAAACAACAACAAAAAAATAAAATGTGCTGTAATTGTGCGTTAGGCCTGGAGTTGGCAAAAAAAAAACAATAAAACAAAAATAAAAAATATTAAAAATTAATTAAATTCCCTTTCCTTTTCTCTCTCTTTCTCCATCGAATAACTGTAGAGCTCTGCACCCCCACTGTTCCCCTTTTCACCTTTTGTATTTAATTTTAAAGTCAGTCAGTGTACAACCGAAAGCTGGATGCAAGATAGAAACTATATTAAAATGTACTGTTATTTAAGATGTAATAAAAAGCAGTTTGAGATGACCTACTGTGTTGAGTGTGATTCACTTAGAGCGATTCCCACTGAAGCTAGAATGTTGCAGACTGTTTGGTTTCCTTGTAATTATGTTCAAGTCAAATAAACAATTTCTTATCCACTGTTGAATCGGCCTGGCTCCTCTGTGCACCAATAGAAACCCACACCTGATCGTACCGTTTGTCTGAGGATTAAACATGAAATCGCAGAACTCGACCGTCACCGGTGTTGAGTGGAAGTTGCATGCTCACTTAAAAACATCTGTGAGGATGTCTCCACGTCGCCGGGCCGACGGCCGCTAGGTGGCCCAGAGGCCTGCATCAGGAGCTCCTGCCAGACCAGCAGCCGTCCTACAGGTGCAGGTAGAACTGCCTGACCTTTGTTGCCCTCTATTGATTCTAAGTGTAAATTACAAAAAAGTGAATTTGTACAGGCACTTTTTTTTTTTAGTGTTTTTGTTTTTTAATCTGTTTTGTTAGGATGTGGAAATATTTAATCATCGCACAACAGCCACTGATCAAGATCACTGATTTATTAGAAAAACTGAAAATGAGTTTAGGATCAAGCTGTGATTGTGATGATTAAACTAATATCAATAAAAAGTGAATTAATTCCATAACAGTTATTTACACAGCCTATGTGTTAGATGAGAGACTGACAGTAGAGGTTCCCTGGCAGTTTCACTGAGCACAAAATCTGATGCTCTTTGTTAAACATG
>NW_007578117.1:17933-20097 GCF_000690725.1 Stegastes partitus | reverse complement strand
GTAAAAATAGAACTTCCGACATGTTCTCTGTAGAAGGATCTTTATGGTAAATCATCAGGTCATCATCAGTCTCCTGCAACAGATGCAGCTTTGGTTAAAATGCAGCTGAAGCCTGTGACATAATGCTGTAATTACGGTGTAATTAGCTCGCTGCTGTTCCTGCTGCTGTGATGCAATCTGACAGGTCGGTCCGATATGACGTCACGGCGGAGGGCGCCTGTGATTGGTCGCTCGGTATCAGGAAGCGATGAGCTGACTGTTGACTTGTGGAGTAAGGTGGCGTAACGCTGTTGTTTCCCCTGACGATGGCGAGGCTCTGATCCGACGGCAGCCCGCTGCTCTCCGACCCGGTGTCGTCCTCTGTACCGCTGTGGCTGAAAGGTAGTGTCGGAGGCGGACGACGCTCCGCTTTGCGTTGAGCACGGCTAGCTGCTAGCTTAGCTTGCTAACTAGCTCGGCATTAGCTTAGTTAGCTCACCGGGAGGATTGTGCCATTGGCTTATGTCTGTGTAGGTGTTGTTGGGGCGTTTAATACTCAGACTTGTTGAAAACTGCTGATTTACAGCCAGCTGTGGTGGTACCGACCCTGTTAGCCTCCGTCAGTGTAGCATAGTTATGAGGCTGTGTAAGCTAGCTGGAGCTACCTCCATCCAGCGGTGACCTCACATGACAGGAAAACTTGAGCCATCACCATCTGGTCAGCATCTGGATTAGGTGAAAGGTGCACGTCCCTCTGAATGTGACAGGTCTCCAAAACTTTAACATAAATGTACAGAGACTTAAACAGGCTGAGCTGTTGTAGAGGTTCGCGTCCAACTGGACATCTGAGGGAAACTTCAGGAGCAAATTCAGGGAAACTTAACTTACAGCGAAGTTTTTTGTTTGTTTGTTTTTTCACCCACATTTGAATGGTGTGAAATGATGTAAAACTGTAACTTTATCTTTAATGGTGTCTGACAGTCACTTTTAAATGCGTGGAACTGTTATTTTAATCATAAAAATGCAACAACAACAAAAGAATCTGAGGTTTTCCTGCTTTAGCTGCATGTAGACACATTAAACTGGTCTCAGATCTGTGTTACACACCTTTAACTTACAAGGTCAAAGCCACACATTCTCGCCTTTGTCCCACATTTGATCGATGTAAAGTCGTGTTAGATGTTTAAGGTGAACCCTTATTGGTGTCTGAAGCCCGTTTTCACAGTTGTCAAACGTTTGTGGAACATTTGTGAACGTGAAAATGGCAGATTACACGTCTGTGAGGATCCTCATCCAGGTCATGGTTGTTCTGGTAGATTAATGGTAGCAACTGGACCTGCTTGAGTTCCTTGAAGACGTTCCACCTCTCATCCAAGAGGCTTCATCAGCTCTGACTGACTAGTTGGGAGTTCCACATACTGATATCCTTAAGGAGACGTTAACACCTGAGTTTGGGTTTCAGTTGGAGGTTTGTTGCTCCTCCCGTCCCCCTGACAGGATGGGAAACGAACCCCATGAAGCCTCTTGGATGAGAGGTGGAACGTCTTCAAGGAACTCAAGCAGGTGCTCCGACTGAGCTACGAGGCAGATGACGCTGCTTTGTTCAACCGCAGACCACATTAAAAACCACTTTATCCAGACCGGTCACATCTCGACTAGATCCTGTCAGAGAGGCTCGAGTGTTAACACAAATCAGAGACTGTGGGGTGAAGTTTCCTGCACAGCCCTCTAATCAGGCCAACTGGAGGCTTCTGTAAAACAGACTGATGACTCGTTTGTATTTGAGTCTGGCTCCATGAACGATTGATTTGTCTTGTCAGTGAACCTGCTGTCTGAGATGGACGGTGGACAGGAGATGCGAGTGGAGGCCGCCCCGTACTGCTGCTCCACCTGCGACGGAGGGGAGGTGTCCGGCGGCCGCAGCCTGGCTCGACGCAACAGGAAGACCCGCAGCCTGAGCACCTCGTCGGCCGGCAACTCCTCCGAGTACAGGTACATGTGGGATCTGTAGAGGTGCCGACGGGCCTGTTAGGTCTAAAGCTAAAGGTCAGGGGAATGTGCTCGATCAGTTCATTGACCCAACTGTGTGATATCTGGGGGAAAAAAAGGTGATTACAATATTCAGTTTTTCTGTGTTATTTATTGCCACTGGATCTCTATCAAACAACTGGAACATCTGTAGAGT
>NW_007578117.1:0-16644 GCF_000690725.1 Stegastes partitus | reverse complement strand
CTCCAGCCCCCCATGACCCTGGTGAGGATTAAGCGGTGTGTAGATAATGAATGGATGGATGCTCTATGTGGGATCAGTTGGATATTTGCTGGCATTAATCTGTTGTCTTTGCTCATCAACACTTTATTAGATCTTCATTTCTCAGACTTGTGACCTCTGTGTGAACAAACCTTAAAGCAAACACGACTGGAATCGTATTTACGTGTCACTGTTGTTATTTATGCTGTTTTCCAGTCATGTCATTGTCGCCCAGTGTGTTGCCTTCAGGATTAAGGACGATGTTTTATTGCTACTCACACTCGACACACTCTGAGGCCTGACGGCAGCATATTTAACACATCAGCGTTTTGCTTCACTGTCCATGTGTCCACCATGTGCATGTTCCTGAGGCGCTGTTGACAGACCGAAGCCTCACTGAGGTTGCATGAGGAATGTTTCTGAAACAGCCTTGTGACATGATCGGGGTTACACCACCGCAGACATTTGTGAAATGTGCGTGTGTGGGTTCCTGCCGAGGTGACTTCACGGAAACAGAACATTTAAGCCCTGACATGTTTGTTTCCCCGTCGGCCTCCGTATGTATGTTTTAGCAACTGTTTGAGGTTTGTCACGAGGAGAAGTCCCTGAAACCACCGCACTCGTCCGAGATGTTGAAACGCACGCCCACAAAGACATTATAGTGGGGTTAATCCTGGTTTGGCAACAACACTTCTCATTTCACTGACATTTGACTGAAACTGTGATTAATTTAGATTTTAAAAAAATGTAATGGGATTCGTTAGAGCTACTTTCTGATAATGCTACGGTGGATTGTGAAAACCAGACCTGAGAATTAGGCTAGAAAAATCTTCATCTAGGGTCAGTTTAAACCCTGAAATAAAAATAGAGCTGAAGACACGTTTGTCTCTGAACAGTAGATTGCAGGATGGGGTTTTTCTGTGTTATTTAAATCAGTTGTGAAATGCACCTTTCTGCCCTGTGTCGCAGTGCCGGAGTTCCTCTTCACGCTCCGGTTCCCTTTTCTGCTTTGGTTCAGTTTGTGAATGTAAAAAGTTGCATTAACGTTTTTTTTTTCTCCACTAGAGGGACAAAGAACTCCAACACAAGCTGACAGACTCACAGCACGGCGCTGTTGTGCGTTTTTACAGTTGTTGTCATTAAAAAAAAAAAGCTGCTGTCATTATCACAGCACACGACTGGAATCCTTCTCTGGCTTCCTGAAGCCAAACAGGGTGAACAGCCTCAGTAGAGCTTCACAGGAGGAGACGTTCATCCATTCTGTTAATCTGAAAATACAGATGACTGCAGCTTTAAGAGCTGATCAACAGTCACGTTGTTTTAACGAAGCCCAATACAGACGCGGTGTTGTCCAAATGTTCTGCTGTTACAAGAGCAGCTTCGTCTGTGGTCGTCTGAGTGTTAATGGTCATTAAACCTCTGCTGATACGGTATCGGCGCTGCTGCTGCTACGACTGATAAAAGTATTTGTTTTTCAGACCTTTCATCATGCATTATGACCATTTTCTAGGACTTGTGAAAGGTTTCGTTCAGCATCAGAGGAGCCGGGAAACATTTAGCGTGTTCTGATGTGATGTAGTTTAATAGACGGAGTCGTGGTTCGTCTTCAGGTCCAAACCACAAGAAATGACCGACAGAGTGCAAAATATTCTGTTGTTAGTTTCTGTATGTCTCAAACACAACATGTGCTACTTCTCTTTTTTTTTTTTTTCTCTTGAAAATAGAAATGAAAAGTGAAATTTATTTATGAGAAATGTGACATCAGGATGCATTCAGTAATTTTGGAATTTTGCAGACGCTCATCTTCAAACGAGGACTGTTCCTCTGAGCTCAGAGTGTCCCGGAAATGTTAAATATCACACATTAAATACAGCAGAAGACACGTTTTTGTGTGGTTAGCCTTCTGCATATTACAACTGAAACAAAATCAAACTCGCTTTTTACGCTGTTTAAAAATAGCTGCACTCATCATTTGCATACGTGCGATGCTTCCTTAAAACAGCGTGTTTTTCATCCTCTATTTCAGGAGGACTCAGTCGCTTCATGGACCGAGCCCTGTGACCACATTCGGCCCGAAGGCATGCATGTTGCAGAACCCACTGGCAGTAATGTAAGTCCCAAACACAGTTTTTGTTGTTGTCATGAGAAGCGTTTGTGTCCTTGTGTTCCCGTGCAGTCATGAGTCAGCGTGCATGTTTGAATAACAGACTTTAATCTGTGTGTATCAACCAAAAAAATTCTAAAAGCGTTTGCTGCTGGTGCCGTTGGGTCCTGTTGGGCCTGCTTGGACCAGTACTGCTGGCGCCGTTGGGTCCTGTTGGTCCTGCGTGGACCAGTACTGCTGGTGTCCCTGATGATATTTGATATTTAGTCGTTGACTGGCTTTATTAGTTTTCTACATTCCATCCAGATGTTATCAGATATTCTGATAGCAGTTTAATGTGTCATCAAACTTCCTTTTCATGATACGTGCGACTTGACACGTTCAAAATCAGCCATCAGATGAGCATAAAGGCTGAAAAGGCACAGAGAGAGAGAGGAGTCTGATTTTCCTGTAGCACCGTGCCCTGCCCTCTCTCTGTCTGATAAACTCAATGGACCCATCTGGAACATCTGTCCTTTACATACCGCTGTCAGTCTCTTCAATGAAGCACAGCGCACATCATTTGCATAACCGACGCTAGACTCTGGTTCTACCTACAGACTAACAGCAGTCTGTCAGTAAACACTGTACATCGGCTCCAGCTTCAGCCCGATAGCTTCCTTCTCACACGTGCCGCTCCAGCTGCCAGTTCCTATTAATGCACGCTTTGAATTGCACTTTATAGATTTACGACCATGCAGCCGGTGCCTCAGCTGAGCCAACCGCAGCTGGTTGAGGGGCAGCGACGCACATCCACAAGCTGCAGAGGGTTAATTATTCAGAGCAGAGTCATTTTAAATGGAGGGAACCTTTAAACATACAGCGGTGACAGAACACCACGACACCTGAGACGCCTGCTAGCCACGTTAGCCTGTAGCCGAGTCATTAAAACCACAGAGGATGCCAGCGTGAAGATTAAAACCTGCTTTGGCTTTGAAACATATCGGCCACACTGCTGAGCATCACGGGGCAGAGGGACTTCACTGGTTTCTCAGAGAAGGAAACCGATTAATGAGCCAGTAAATGCAGCTTATAAATCTTTATTGTGTGCTTCTGCCACACAGTTTATGAGAATGTGTTAACCTTATAAGCCCGGGCTTCTGTTTAAATGTGCTAATATCCTCTTGTGTAACTTCCACGTCTGAAAAAATACAGTATATGGAAATATATATATTTGACTTTCATTTCAGGGAAACACTGAAAGCAAAGTTGTGCTTTATCGCTGTACATAGTTTTTCATTGTCAGATCGACTTTCTCACTTAATTCACATCGCCTTGGGTCTTTATTGGGTTCTGTGGGTTTAAATGGAGCTCGGTGGGCGTTCACTGCCTACCACAGGTTCTGTGCTAATAACAAAGATGTGTTCCAACTCGCTCACACGGATCAGACACCAGTCGACTGACTTTAATGTGCTGAGCGATACTGGTCCAGGTACTTTCACTGCAGAGATTCTGTCCACTCATCATGACAATGGTCAGCAGCGCTCTGGTCACGCCCTCAGGTGAAATGTGACCCGGTGCCAAGTAGGTTCAGAGCCGGCCGTATCAGCGCACCTTGGCCTCCGGTACACACCGGCTCCATATTGGATTAAAGGCACAAACAAATATTTATCACCTCATGTCTGATTTTAAAAACAAGAAAACTGTGTGTCTGAACAGGCGTATAGCGTCGGTGTCACCAGCTGCAGGTTTCAGGCGCCGCTTTCTTTCAGTCTGGTCCTTAGAAAGTCAAACAGGCAGCCAGAGGTCAGGTGACTGATTTGACTAGTCAAAGGTTTGGCTTCACAAAGTCATGGTTACGTTGTCTGAATGTTTGGAAGGCGTGTCCTGTGTCTGCTCATCTATTCTCACAGACATTCATACATTCAGCTGAACGCTCTCTCTGCTTGTGAAATGAAGACAAAAGTTCAGAAACAAGTTTAAAAGCAAGACAGGAAGGTGTCCAGTAGCACGAGCCTGAAGGAGCCCAGTGATGGAGGATGTGAAGGCTGTGTGCTAAACCACACATGCCAACATAGGAAAAGAAAACTATCGCTGCTCAGTATTATGGGATAGAGGAAGATCCTGGTCATTCCCTTCATTTCAAATCGTTCTCAGATCACCGTATGCTAAGATCCTACAGTGTGAGAGTCAGAAACCAAATAATTCCCCTTTAAGCAACACTCGGTGGCAATGGGGAAGAAAAACTGTCTTTGCAAACAGGAAGAAACCTCGGACAGAACCAGAATCGGGGCGGGCGGCTGTTTGCCTCGACCAGCCGGGGTGAGAGGAGAAGGAAGAGAGAAAAGAGGAGCGTTGAGAAATAACGGGCCGGTCGGTGACACCAGTACCCAGAAAGCTGAGCCGGAGATACCTGCAGGGAGAGAAGATAGGACGAGATGCAAGCTATGGAAGAGAGAGGAGGCTCCACAAAGTTAATGACAGGAAATAAAGCTTTAGGTTTAATCTTAAGACAGAAAGTTGGTTTAACAGGAGAGACATCTGATTCTAGTTTTGGATCCTGTGAGAGCCACAGGTCAGGTCTGCTCTGTTAGAATAAGATGTAGGACTGAAACGATGAGACCTTTGCGATATTACGGAGTTTGTATGTCAGGAGAAGGATCTTAAAATCTATTCTGTGACTGTTTCGTTACGTTTAGGATGTTTTTGTCAGTGTGCTGCATTTCTGAATATCCACAAACGTAAGAGAATATTTTAATATGATAGTTTGACAGCTTCATTTAACTCGGTATCTCCAGAGCTTTCACATAAGACGCAGTCAAATCCACTCCAACTTTATAAAGTTTCTCAGAACCAGCTGTTGGAACAATGTACGGGAGGTGTTGGTCCATTTCATGCAGTTCTGAGCCTCTAGATCCGGTTTGTCAAACTCATTTTCATCCAGGGCCACATAAACGACTCCTTAACATACTGCAGATAATTGTCTCTGCATTTGATTATTATTATTTATTCTACGTACAAATACTGAGCATGCCTTCACCTAGAAGTAAACATATGTAGGCTCATTGCTGTGTAATTATAAAACCAATTATAACATTATATGACATAAATCCCATTCATTGATCAGATTAGGAAACACACATCACTCGCGGGCCGCATAAAATGACGTAGTGGGCTGGATTTGGCCCCCGGGCCTTGAGTTTGACACATGCTCTAGATGCAATACTATCCAACTAGCAGTGGAACATGTCTCGTTTAATTATATAACACAATGCAAGTCACCAGCATAACTTACTACGTACACAATCACGTTGGCATCACTCTGACACACAATCAACACAAGTGGATGACTTCACAAAGGTACGCAGGTGTGTGATTGTTCTGGAGCTGTTGTGTTTGATTGTGTCAAAGACAATAGGAGCTCAGTCATGTCAGAGTTATGAAAGACTCCTGACGTCTTCCAGTCAAAGCGTGGCCACTCTGCTGTTGACCTGTTGACAGTCACGTAAGGGTTTTCCAGCGCTGATTATTTGAAGGATTAGCGTTCTCAAAGCGGCTAGACAGGTTAAAAGTAGTAAAACCAGGCTATCTTTGTTCAGGCTGCGCTGCCTTTAGGCCTTGTTCCACATATTCTGTGTTTTCTAACATATTTGTGCGTTCTATATTCTGTGGGCAGTAGTCGTTGTGTGTTAGTGCACGAGGAGGAAGATGAGGGTGAAATGTCGAGCTTCTGCACTGGAGACCCGGGTGGTCCTCTGTGGGAGGGTGTGGTTCTGATACTGATCGGGCTGAATGGACTCCATTCGGGTGTCGCTCGTCCCCGACACCCGAATCACACCCCGAAACGAAACCCACCAGAGGAGTCGTTCTAGAGGCAGCCATGCCGGTTTGTTCCATGTTTTGTCCCGTTTATTTCATATTCTTCACAAACTAGTGTCAGACTGTGAACCACGTGGAGTAATGTGAGTTTTAGTCGACAGTTTTTTAAGATTCAAGTTTTTTATTGGTCTCAGACACAGTCATAGCTGGTGTAAGGTGCAGTGAGATGTGTTGTGAACCTGTTCCACACCAAAACAATATTAAAAAGATAAATAAGAATAAAGAATAAAACACACAAGAAGTAAAATATATATATGAATGTATACACATATGTATATATAGAGAGAGAGAAATAGCAGAAATAAATAAATCAAATTTCCAAACAGTGCAAAAAGGTATAAACAAAGAACATAATAATAAGATGATGTACATATATATATATATACAGGGTGAAAAGTGCCGTAGACACGATGCTGGTCTCCTGCCTGTGTGTCTGTTTGCTATGAAACAAACCAGATTCAAACCGCGTTCAACGTCTTCTGTCCAGTTAGTTAATTTTTTACTCCTGATTACAGTTTTAACAGAAGCTTTAATTAAATCTGCGCATATTTAATGTCTTCATTTATGCAGCTCTTATCAATACAAGCTTTCAAACATCATGCAAACCAGAATATAAAAACACAGCAGAAAGATAAGAAATGCCATAAACTGTCTGTTCAAATTCACAATAAATAGCAGCTGTAGGATGTAAATATGTCAGAATAAAACGTAGCTCACAGACCGACCTGTGGAAGTGATGTTGAAGCAAACTGCCGCCTCAGTCGTCTTCTGGTTTCTTATCTTTTACATCTAAACTGCGTTTGAATACCACACCTGATCTGTTAGATTTCACTAATGTTGGAGTTCCCATCGTACTGTGGACGATGTCATATCCAATGCTATGAGACGTTCTCAGTTTACTGGACAAGGAAGTTTATTTTCAGAAACAGTTGCTTAATAGACTTGAAAAGACCTGGCGCTGGCGTTCTAGTCAGTGTTCTTACTGTAACGAGGCATCAGGAAGCTGCAGCACAACGTTTTATTGTTTCCTTCATTCACCTGACAGAACCTCTTTTTTTTTGTTTGTTTGTTTGTTTTTGATAGACTGAAATATAAACTCTAAAAAATCAGTGATCTGCCTCCCCTCTCATGCTTAGTTAATTGCTATACTTGGTGGTAGAATACCTGTCATTGTGGTGAATGTGCAGGTTTCAGGAGCAGCTGTGTTGTTGTTTCAGTGAATCATACCTGCTGCACAACAAAAGCCCTTCCCTGAAATGGGCGGGTCCAACACAGCAGAGTGGGCGGGGACTGAGATAAAGTCAACCTTAAGACGAGTGAGAGCTTTATTTCAGCGGCAGAATGCACCAGGAAGGTTTAGTGTTAAGTCCTCCCCGGGACAAATATAGCCACGGCGAACCCGGCTGGAGGGGTTGTTAGCTGATCCCGGGGCCGACCACAGCGCATGGAGAGACTGTCAGACGGCCTGGGGCTGACTCACAGCTTGACCACGAGAAGTGAAGTGACTCCGTTGCTAAAGCTGCTCCACAATGTGCAGCATTCGAGGAAGTAGTTAGAGACAGAATGAGCTGTTTTGTCGGAGCGGGTCGCCAGGACAGAGCCCCGTTCTCCAGCAGCTGAGTCAGCCTGAAGCAGCATCCTTGTTACATGTGTACAGCCATGAAGATCAACTCGTACGTACTGCAGGAGGCTTCTGGGAGCCACGGCGAGAACAGAGTGTGGAAATGGTAAGAGGACCTTTCAGCATCTTCCCTGTCCTTGTATCAGCAGAGAGAGAATATATGTGATGGGTGACGTATTAACTGGAGCACCGGTTGACTGCTGGCCAGATGTTCCTGCTCTGTATCAGCTGATAGTAATGTTTAACTGATGGAGCCACAGGGCAGAGAACAGTTTTTGCCTTTTTCTGAGTTGTGTGTTGGGCTGTAGTGGATCTGGTGTGATGTGGAGGTTTAGTTTTTCCATGTCACTGATCGCATGTTATCACAGGCCAGCTGTGGCGCACTGGGACGGCGCTGTTGAATGGAAGGGGAAGGTCAGGGTGTGGATGCTTTGAGTGGTCGGATGAAAAATATGCTCATGAATAGATCAGAGCCGTTTCAAATGCTAATGAAGTTTCATGCGATTGTATTTGTCTGCACAGTTTCAGATGTTTGCACCTGTTGGTGCTCGGGCCACTCACATGGAGAGGTTCTAGTGCGTCTGACTGGTCTGTCAGCCGGTACCGCCTCACTGGGTTAGACTGCATTGTGCTGTTTGGGGTTTTTTGTTGGACAGAAAAAAAAAAAGAAAAAAAAAACAGGAACTGGATATGTCATAATTATGCTACTTTCTTGTGTTATTTGTTGGGACAGAAGAGTGTCGTGTGTGTGTGTGTGTTTGATTTAATTTGAAGCACAGTGTTCAGCATTAGGGGAAGTGTTTTATTCCAGATAAACTGATTTTAGAGGATATAATGTGTTCTCCTGGGAGGATGCTCATAGGGCTGGTCCGAAAGGCAGTTTCTGGTCTCCGGATGTTCATCGATCGGTTGGACAATGCGACTATTCGGAGATCAAAAAGGCTATCCCGATACCAGCACAGCGACCGAATATTTAAATGTTGGGCTATTGGGGTCCAGCCCTGGTGCTCAGGAGGAGAGAACGCCTGTGTGGTCCTCTGTCAGTGTGTCACGTCATTCAGAAGAACCCTACAACAGCAGCTTCAAGTGTTATCGTGGCACCTTCAGGCAACCACATGGACTGTCAGCGCGAGTGTGTGAACGCTGCCTTTTAATAGTCAGATGTACTGTAGGATTCATAGTAGATGATGTAACTCTGTTAGTGGAGTTATTACAGCCCTTAGATACCCAGAACAGTCAATCAAAGAGCAATGGGAGCGTAGAGGTGAACACATGGGGCGGGGCAGTCGCTGTTGTCATTGTGTTGGTAGAAACTCGGCCGGCCACGCCTCCGATAATGAATTAGTCGATGTAATATGTATTTATGTGCTAAAACAAAGCCGGCCAGACGAGTGTCACGGAGACGCTTCACCTCTCGCTTTAAAGGCGTTCACCGTTCTGACTGACTGACCAGAAACTCCAGCAGGTCCGGCTGCCTCGCTTTAGCGCTGAGACGTACCGACGACCTGCACAGACGAGATGTAGGGTTAATTATTAAATGCATTAATCAGTAAATATTCATTCTTCCGCCCCTGTTGCTTTTGGAGGTATTGAATGTATCCTCCTGCATGGGAGGCGTTCACACAACTTTACTGACAAGTTGAATCATCTGTTCTGAAGTGTCCAAACAGAGAAGTTGCTTTGAGCACATCAGCAGCTTTTTCCTCGTTCTCTTATTTAGCGTCAGTGATTTGTGCAACAGATTGGACGAGGCCTGAACCTGCCCTTTCTCAGAATGTGATTAAAAGTCCTAGTGTATGTTCTATGGTGGCGTCTTTCATGACGGAGAACGTTGTGGTCAGGACCGTGTCGGAGTCGCTCTGCCTGCGAGTACAGTTTACGTATTGATCATATAATGTTTATCTTTAAATCTATTACACGAGGCTTCAAACTTTCATCGCCTGATTTAGGGGAAGGTGAAGTAGAGGAACTCAGGATGCGTGTAGCAGCACGTTAGCGTTGCGATTGTTAAAAATCTTGTTATATATTAATACGTTTCAAAACGGACTTCTTGCGTAAGAACGACAACAATAAATGATTGTAGGAGCAGCTACAGTCGGCCTGTTGTGGAGTCAGTCGTTTCCTAATACGTGTGGCCGAGCTGCAACTAATGACAGCCATAACTAACCAACGCCAACAGACCTCAGCATTGTTAAACAACATGTGAATTAATCCCCCTTTTCCTATCAGACCATGCAGGAAAATCCACATTTCATGCTTCCTCTCTGGTCACTCCTTTATCATGTTTTGTCCCTGAGGACATCACCACAGCGGCTCTGAACTCACCACCGTGTACAAGTTTTAAAATCAGTTTGGGCTCCAGTCCTCCTCCTCATACAGCGCTCTTACTGCTTGATTTTTTAAATAAATCCTAGTGTTTTGTAAACGCTGTGAGGAGTGAAGTTGAGGTGAGGACCTGCTCACAGCGTGCAGGGTCAGGACTGTGTGGAAACAGTGTTAAACTGTAAGCTGAGCTAATTGGATCGGCGCTGGTGATGATAAACAATCTTCACTCCGTTAACAGATCTTACATCAGCTGAGATGTGTGGCTCAAGTCCCAGATCTGGACTGCTGTAAGATTCCTTTGTGATTCGGCCATTTTAGTTCTGTTCTGTGTGAGTCTGTAATAGTTCCATCTGTATGTTCAGGCACATTCAGGACCCCGCCAGCCAGAGACTGACGTGGAACAAGCCGCCAAAAAGTGTCCTTGTCATCAAGAAGGTCCGAGACGCCAGCCTGCTCCAGCCTTTCAAAGAGCTCTGCATGTTCCTCACCGAGGTATGACCGTGTTTTGTTCCTGCCGACGTTGTTCTGTGTTTTAGATGATTTTCTTGCAGCGTGTCGTGTAGCGTGAGCGACGTGTAGTGACAGTATCATACATCACGCTTCACTCTGTGTGCTGCTGCAGGTGAAAAACATGATTGTTTACGTGGAAAACAAAGTTCTGGAGGACCCGGCGATATCAGGCGATGAAAACTTCGGAGCCATTATTAAGAAATTCTGCACTTTTAGAGAAGGTATGAAAACTGCTCACCTTTAATTCAAGAGTTAAAAACAAAAACAAACACTTTTTTATGATGATTTATCGTCTTTGTATTTGTCAGATCTCGACGACATCTCCAATCGTGTCGACTTCATCATCTGTCTTGGTGGAGATGGAACGTTGCTGTATGCGTCTTCACTCTTCCAGGTATCCACCCAGGTGTTCCTCCTCCTGTCACTTTAAAGGCAGCGTGTTGTGTGTTTGTACACCTTTTGCTACAGCTGTCTTCTTTTTGTTTATTTGCAGGAGAGTGTTCCACCAGTTATGGCCTTCCACCTGGGCTCCCTGGGCTTTCTGACACCTTTCAAGTTTGACACCTACCAGTCTCAGGTCACCCAAATCATTGAAGGTAGCTAAACGTTCTCTGTCCTGTCTATCAGCCACCAGCGAGCATCCCCTGTTTGGTTGTTAAGCCGAGGTTGTTGTGTGTAGGTAACGCTGCCATCGTCCTGCGAAGTCGCTTGAAAGTCCGGGTGCTTAAAGAGAACTGGGAGAAGAAAGCCAGAGTGGACGAGAAGGGCATCATTCTGACCAACGGAGACATCGAAAGTAGTCGCAAAGCTGTGCAGTATCAGGTAACCGCTGCCTTCATATCCACCCTCTGATAGCCACGAGCTGATTGTTCTGTTTATCATTTCTTATTAAGGGATCCAGCCCTGCTAGATTACAGGTTTTGGTTCTCCAAAATGTTTGTCAGTCGGCTGCAGGGTGTAGCTGCACTCTGCTCAGTTCACAGTAAATAGGCCACGGGCTCACCCATGTAGCGTAATTATCATGACTCAGCCGTCCTCACCTGCCGCCTGTAGGCTTTTACCTGTTGTTCAACAACAACACAACAAACGCTGTCATGAGTTGATGTATGGCTCCAACTGCAGGAATGAGGTTAATGGTCTCCAACAAGCACGAATCCAACAAAGTGGTCTGTTGGTGACGTCAGCGGCGTAGGTTCACCGGGTCGGGACAAACAGGAAGTTACACTTTGTTTTCATCTGATGTGTTTCAGGTTCTGAATGAGGTGGTGGTGGACAGAGGACCGTCCTCCTATCTGTCCAACGTCGACCTCTTCCTGGACGGACACCTCATCACAACAGTCCAGGGAGATGGTGAGTGGGCAGCCTGTCTTTACGCTCAGCGGTGTGGGCGAACACTTAAAAAACACGAGTACAGCTTTGTGACCGCCCAGACAGGAAGGTCTGTGGACGGGGCAGAGTTTAGTTTCTGCACCTCTGGCTGAGCTTCGCCTCCCAGGAAGCCATGTACTCGTTGTACAGACGTTTCTAGATGTTGTGTTAAAGACGGTGGTAGAAAATTGCAGCAAAATATTTAAAGAATGCGAAAAATCTCCGTCCACAAAAGTAGTTCAAACTGTTTCCAGCAATCTGAAAATAAACTTCACAGTTTTGCAAAAAAAACAAGATGAAATTCTGCCATTAGAGAGGATTTAGGACGTTTTCTGAAAAAGAATGAATGATTTTCCTAAATAAGTTCTGTCACTGGAAACACAAAGACTGAGCTGCTGTTTCTGTTGACTTTCTTTTTGTATTCTTTGACTCCAGACAGCGAGAAACACGACAGATAGCAGCTGACACTAAAGAATAATTACAGCTTGCCTGATTGGAAACACTTGGCTCTGTTTTCTGACAGCTGATGAACATCTGGGGCGTGTTCCCGTATGACCACACAGTGCAGCAGATCAAGTTCTAGTGTGTGCTTCACAGTGTCTGGCTCAAGTGCAAGTGAGGTCACCTGAGCGCTCAGACAGGTGGTTTAAGCAAGTAGTTTGTACCAGTTGTGTGCATATTTCACACAACGGTACGTACTTGTAGGTACGCTTAAGTTCCTGAAAGGAGAAAGTATGTCATCTGGAGCCCAGGGGTGGTTTAGCTTCTGGCTTCTCCTGCTCTGTTTCTGAGGTGTGGTGTAGCTTACGCAGCTTAGTTGATCCACTCCAGAGTTGTTGAAGGTCCCATTTCGTGGCCCTTTTCACCAAATTCATACAAGTTTCACACGTCCCCATGAAGTGAAACTATAGCAAAGATGTTTTGATTTAAGCCCTGTTCAATACGCGCTACTTTATGTTGTGATATTTTAAGTTTTCACCGCTGAAAAATAAAATACAGCCAATTCCCCAATAAAGAGAAGTAAACAGAAGCACTGGCTGAGTTTTGGTTGTCCTGAAGCACATGAAAACCTACACAGTCCTGGTGTATTGGTTTCAAATGAAGGTTTAACCATCTCTAAATGTCCCTGAATGTTCCCTCAAAGCTCTGACCTGTGGGCATCAAAGTTAATGGTAATATCAGGGAAATCAGTTGCACAAGTGTCCATTGTTGTGGTGACAGGAAGCCTTTTAGCTCCTCAGATGCTGGGAGTGCATGAAGGCTGTTGTGTTCACTCTTGCAGCCAACAGCAGAATATGTGTATCTGTGCTCATTCCTGAGACATTTTAGAGTTCATAGAAGCAGCTCTACCTGGTGAACATCTTACCAGGAAGCAGCAGGCAGGGACTTGGATATGTTGTGTGCTGGAGTTTCTTCTGGCTGAAAACAGTGAATGTGTCTCTGTGTCCCCTCAGGTGTGATCGTATCGACACCTACAGGCAGCACAGCGTACGCAGTGGCTGCAGGAGCCTCCATGATCCATCCCAACGTCCCAGCCATCATGATCACCCCCATCTGCCCACACTCGCTGTCCTTCAGACCCATCGTGGTGCCTGCCGGGGTGGAGCTCAAGGTATTTACACCAAATGTGTGAGGAAGTGGTTTGCTCTGCACTCAAAGCGTTTGGCAAACTCGCAGCATGTCGTTTCACAAATATGTCTGTAGCATGTCGTCAATCCATTAATCAAACACAAGTGCTATTACCAAGAGCACCTTTTAACTAGAACAATTAAAGTTAAATTCTGGTAGATCAATCGTAGCAGCTGGACCTGCTTGAGTTCCTTGAAGACGTTCCACCTCTCATCCAAGAGGCTTCATCAGCTCTGACTGACTAGTTGGGAGTTCCACATCCTGATATCCTGAAGGAGTCATTAACACCTGAGTTTCTGTTGAGGGTTTGTTGCTCCTCCCGTCCTCCTGCCACGATGGGAAACGAACCCCATGAAGCCTCTTGGACGAGAGGTGGAACGTCTTCAAGGAACTCAACCAAGTCCAGTTGCTATGATTAAACCATGAGAACGATTCCACATCCCAAAAGAGAGAGCCAGCCATGCTTTCTAGACAACTATAGCATTACATTAGAAGTAAATGAAAGTAATTTTGAAGTTCGGTACATTTAAGAACCTCATCTGAATTGACCACAACATGTTTCCTGTCAACCGCACAAACCAAACCTTGTTCTTTGTGGGATTTCTCAACGTTGCTTCCTTGTTATTTCTCAGATAATGCTGTCACGGGATGCCAGAAACACAGCCTGGGTATCATTTGATGGCAGAAAGAGACAAGAGATCTGCCACGGAGACAGGTTAGTCCACATACCGGGCACCGTCAGGCCACACACACAACAAAGGGGAAACAGAGTAAACGAACCAAGACAAAGCCTGCAGACTGAGTAATGGATGAGTTCAGCTGCCTCAACACTTCCATTATGTAACCCTATCAACCTGCTTAATGGGCTTTAGGCCATGACTGTCCACTGAGCCACGTCCAACTTCTTTCTTTATGTAACTCATCCACACATAATCACCTTCCTGGTTCTTGAGACGAGTGTTGCCCCACAAGGAAGTCGTGTTGCTGCACACGATGTCAACACCTCCTTTTGTTCTAACATTGCAGACTTTTCTTCCATTATGTGTGTGAGACAAACCCTTGACTGTCTTTTTTTGTTTTTTCTTCCCATCACTGTTCCAGTATTACCATCACCACTTCCTGCTTCCCCGTTCCCTCCATCTGTTTCCGGGACCCGGTCAACGACTGGTTCGAGAGCCTGGCTCAGTGTCTGCACTGGAACGTGAGGAAGAAGCAGAACTACCTTAGCTCAGAGGACGAGGAGTTCTGAGGCTACGAGATCTCCTCTGAGGTCTCCGGGACTCGACCGCGCTCTGTTTTATGTGTTCACGGACGGACAGTATTACCAAACTCTTTTCAAAAACGTCTGTTGCTCTTCACACGGATTGAAACGATTCCACAGAATACTTTCTATCGATCCCAAAAAAAACAAAAAACGCTTCTGTCGCCATCTTTTATGTTGTGTTTTAGTGGAAGAAATGTGAGGTAGTGAGAGACGAGCTTTGAAATCCCAAAGTCCTAAAATTAAACAGAATATTTTGGTCGTTTTTAGCGAGCTGTCGTTGGCTGAAGACGTAATGAAACAGAAATTACAAAAAAATACTAATAATGTTGTTAAATAACTTGATCGAGTTTTAATCATGTCTAGTTGATTCATAAGATTTGGGACACTTTGGGCTCCGTAGAAAACAAACGTTGAGCCGGTCGTGCTCGTGCTCGTCCAAGAACCAGCAGCACCAAGCTAACAACAAGTCTGCATATGTTCAGCTCTACATTATGTGTTGGCTCATTTAAATTTAGGATTTTTTGAACGGAGTTTGGCCCGCTATCGGTAACGGATGTGTAAAACTGTTCCTAGTAGAGAAAATTTGACTAGTAATCAGAAGGAAGGACAACTCTTGGGTGGAACCAAAATGCACAAAGGTGGGTTGGCGGTTATTGCAGAACCCTTGATGGATGTTATCAGGCCTGTTGTTGCACTTTTGAATCCTGGAGACAGATGCAGGGACACGACCGCTTCTCTACAAACAGCGAAAGCTCATTCTGTCCGTAGAGGCTGAAGGCCGAGTTGCACTATTAAGGAAAAGGAATCAGACGCATCAGGAAAAACACTGTAACGCCATCAACAAGTGTTGTTGTTTTTTCTTCGTTGAGGGGAAGAGCAGATTTCCAGTACAGCAGTGGCCCGACTGTACAGACTGTGCCTTAAACACTGGTAACATTAATGTAGAGAAATCTTATTTTTCGAGGTTTACATCGTGTCTGTCGTATTTTTTTATGACGCACTTGCACATCTGTAACCGTGTGCACCGTGCCCCATGTCGACTGTCGTATCCATCAGCAGCACGTGATTGAATTGTATTTAACGTCGCGTCACATCTCTACGTTCAGTTGAACGCGAATCATTCCAGGCAGAGACCGCGGCTCAGATGTCTTTATCTTTTTGATGTCCGCTTTTTAAAAATGTCCGTTTAAGCCATAGCTGAACTTTTAAAAAAGTATATTTTCTAGACCAATGTCTGTGGGTGGTTTACTGCTCGGTGTGGAGGAACTATTACAGACTTCCAATCAGTTCGTCTGCCGCTGTGCAGCCTTCGTTGAACACTTCTAGGTGGCCTACCCGACACGCCAGGTGTACAGATGTTATTATATACGTTATAAAGTGGTTCTGCAAAATGTGTTGGGGTGAGACGACGAACATCACCTGTTGAAACTCAGCAAGACAGGCCGAGCTCTGAAAGGCAATCATTCCTTTAACTCTTGAGTGTGTATATAAATGTAATGCTTGTATGAGATGTATTTTGTAAAGTCCACATGTTTATTAACTGGTTTACAGTGTATTATTAATGAAAATAAATCTATTTGGTACTTTTTTACATTAAGTATGTGTTAGCAGCTCTAATTACTACAGTACAGTGAAACACTTGTACGTCTACATTTATTCTGAATGCATTCCAGGACAACATGAATAGTCGACCTTTTAGGAAAGATGCTGGCGTGTTTGTTTCACACGACGGTTTGAGCCCGGTTCTGCTCGGAGGCCCGGGCTCTGACCTCTGAGGCGTCGTCGGCTCTCAAAGTGCTTTTCACTTTTGTAACTCTAACTTTTGTATCATTAAGTTTGTTAATGTTTCTAATTTTTTTTTTCCCCCAAAAGACTTTAATAAACAGAAAGTTTAACCAGGAAGTGTGTGTTTGGGTGTTTGATCCACGCCAGAGAGCTGCTCGTCAG
>NW_007578116.1:475610-493264 GCF_000690725.1 Stegastes partitus | reverse complement strand
CACTTGCGGCTTTAATTTAGCTTGTAACTTTACTGGATTCATAGCCTGGAGAGAAAAAAAAAAGGACAAAGAAAAAATTCCTAATTTGAAGGCTTATCTTCACTTTCGACGGTTACCCAAAAATTCACACAGAAGCACACATTCAGGTCTGAACTTTGAGGGGAAAGGACACGATTACCAATTTTGTATACCATAAAAGTAATATGAGTAGTGTATTGAGTTACTATTGGCTGGTTGCAAAGTAAAGTAGTAAAGTAATGATAGTAATTTTGAAAAGAGCAAAGGGTCATGAAACACTTTTTTGAGTAACAGCCCCAACACTGCATACAAACATACTCAGATATAAACACACACACAATCTCTCTCTCTCTCACACACACTCAAGAAGGTCATCCAATAATGATAGGACAAACGCACACACTGCTAAACAATTATTGCCCCAAAAGTGCAAGTTTGACTCAATATGAGCTCCTAATGATAATGATCAACTTATACTCTGGGCTTTAAGTTTAGTAGAATAAAAATCATAAAATAATAGCAGAGAGTGAAATGAAAATGAATGCAATCCAATTCCAATATCAATTGCAGTAATGGGTTGGAATGTATAATAAAACCACAGTAGCTTACTTCTCCCTAAGGGACGATATCACATTATCATCATTAGAGAGGACAGATTGTATAACCTCCTCATAAAATAAAACCCACATTCATATAACCACGCTTTTGTGTGTGAGTAAATGTGCACTCACAATACAAAGGGATGGAGGATACGCATAAACCATGCACAGATATGCACACACGTACACAGTTATACATTCTGCAATTCAAGGGCAACCTTACATTTGTGTGTACACACACACACACACACATACACACACCCAGAGAGATGACAGGCATGACATTGAGATAAGGGTCTAATGAGGCACAGTCAGAAAAAAAACTGATTAAGAGAATCCTGGGTGGATATATCCTTTCTTCAGCATTGTGTGCAACTTCATTAGACTACTGTTAAGGAGATAAGATATTCAGATTCACCACCAGATAGATAAGAACAATGAGCTCTTTTACATAGATCCGATACTGCAGCATCCACATGCAGTGGAACAGTGGAAGTGCATCCAAAATGAGGATAATATCATTTAATGATCCCTACAATTGGGGGGGAATTTTGATTACAAGTGCCCCTAATGTGACCTATTTGTAATCAGGGTCAAACTAAAAAAAAATAAAAATCTTAGGCGAGCCCGTGCTGTGGGCGAAACACTGAAAAGAGCAGCATACAAAGAAGGGTATTACTGTAAAATAGTGGTGGAGCGAAGTGGAGTTAGGGAATGGATAGTGAGATAACGTGAGGTATGGACACAGAGAGAGGGATGGAAAGCTGAAGAAAGGATTAGTCATGCAGCAAACCAGAGAAGTTGAATAGGTAATGAAGGAGACAGGCCAGTAATGCATGAGAATAGGATAGAGGGGCTTAGCAGGAGTCGTGCAGTGCATTGATTACCTCTATCTGTCATTAGCTATAGTCCCTATACCTAGAGGGTTTGGCGGGTGTTAGAGTCGGGAAAGAGAGGAGCCAGAGGAAGACGAGAGGGAGCTTTTGATAGCTCAGAGGAGGAAGAGAGACAATAAGTGCACAAAAATCCAACTTAAGTGTGTGCAACGCCACGCTGGTAAATGTCCTTGTGTATTTCTTGTGTTTGTGTTTACAAATCCTGACGCAACACGTACCCCTGCGTTCTCGGTGGATTTTATAAGATGTTGGGACAGTTTAATGCTCATAATTTTTATTTAACTGGGACCGTAAAAATGTAATGTCATATAGTGACACATTGTAGCCGTAAAGCGAGCAGATGTGCTGATCTGTCACACTTGCTTTGTGAGCTGGAAAATGGGACACTGAAATTCACTACTTACCCCAAGCAAATCATTCCAGACAAGTCGAGGTATTGGCCAGACCACTTGTGATCAGAGATAAGATACATGTTACAGTTACATGTTTGTGTGTGTGAGAGAGAGAAATAAGTGTGGCTCTGTGTTGCTGTTGAAGTTGTTTAAATGAATCGTGAGCTGGGTTCTAAATGAGTTTCTCATCTATTAAAATGCAGTAGATGAGAATTTACGTCTTTATTTTCTCTGAGGAATCTTGCAGTCAGCAATCAAAGTCTAAGACTGACCTGGTTTACTTTATACTGTATTTTAGATAGTTTTACAATTGTGATTTTTAGATAACAGACTTAATTCGCTGATATTTGAATATAAAGTACAAACCGAGAGGGCAACTTGTTTAAGCTCAAAGCTATCCACATAAACACACACTGTAGTCTCTTTGTTTGCCTTAATTAAAACCATAATTTAGAAGTAAGACACAATTGAATTGTGCCAAGCACTGTAAGACTTTACTTTCTTAATGATAGTCGTACCCAGAGGAAAGCAGCTCAACAAGGTCTACACACACTAAACTATAGCACAGCCTTAAAAAAGACATAATCAATATTCAGCAAATCAGAGAATATAACGAGGAGTTCATTCATTGTTTTCTGCACTCGGTATCAATGTTGTCCTCAAATGTTTGGAGCAAAAAGGTATCTAATTATGCCCTCTAATAGCAATGAGTGGGTGGTGGCCATTTTCAGCTCCGGCTCTTCTGGAGAGCCAGCTTAGTCTCCCAGCATGCTCTAGTGGCCCAGTGGGGGTCCTCCACTTTTGCTAAGAGAGGTGGCCAGCAAGCTGCCTGTTGCCCAGCGACTTCAAAACTCCGTGAAGTTTCTGACTATTTGTGCTTCTGCGATGGTGTATGTGTGTTTGGTGAGTCATGAGTGCCAGGACAAAATTAAACCACACAGACAGGACTAATGAAGAATTCAAAGGGACCGGAGCCGATGCAGGGCAACGGCCAACGCGCGCACACACACACACACACACACACACACATGCACACACGCAGACAGTCTGAGCCACATACAAGCCCCACAGCTTGGGAGTAGGTTGGAAGGGTTGTTAAATTAATTCTCAGAGAGGGGTCTTTTTGCAGGGAAGTTGTTTTGCTGCAGTAAATGAACTAGCTAAAAAGCAAACCAGCGTGCACACAGACAGCCTCTAAGCTCCCATCTGGCTGGTACTTCACATTGAGGCCTGTCTGCACACATCTAGTCGTGCCAACCTATCGGTGTCATGCGTGGGCGGCAGTGAGAGAAAGGTGAGTGATGAAGTAAGTGATGGTATTCTGCAAGTAGAGGACAATCTGAGGTCACCGACTGCACTAATATAAACAACAAATGAATGAATGACAAATGTTAACCAGGTGATAAGAGTTTAGAAAGGAAAAAAACCCCACAAAACTCTATGAAAATAATAATAATAATAATAATAATAATAATAATAATCCCAAAAAAATGACACCAAAAGATGACCACCTTCTTATTTGTTGCTATACTATGCACTGCCAGATTTGTCATAGAATAAAATGTAATCAACATGGTAATGTGTGATATTCTGTGAATTGTCTGTACAAAGTGCAAATAAGGTTATATGAAAACAATAAATAAAAATCACTTATTTCAGCCATTTATTGCGCCACAACATTCTGGTCAACTTATCTCACAAAATCCACTTGGCAACCATTACCTCAGATTAGAGAATTTGCTGTCTCCTTTTTCATTGCAGCACAATCCAGATATGGAAATGAAAGCTTAGCATAGTACACTGTGGGAAAGTAGATTGAGACAAATATTAACAGTTTCCAATGTGGGAGTCCCTGTACGGGGACCAGGCCAGATTTGGTATTATAGCACAACCTGCCACCATTTTCAGAAGGTTCCAAAATGTAGCAAATTCAGTGTGGAGGCCAGCTAGTGCCACTATCACTGTTTGGTTGAATTGCATTTGATAATTCAGTTCAACAGGTTTAATCACTGCAGTGTTTACTGATTCATTGCCATTGGTTTTAATGAGGTGGGATCCATTTTTTGGTTATTTTTTTCTATCACTTTTCAAATCTTACTGGTGATAAGGATGAGACTTATTGAATTATTGTCTTTTATTATGCCTTGTGTCTTATCCATAGAGACAAACATTCATTTTGGTCCTGCAGTTTTACAGCTGTAATTGATTACATTTGGGGATTATTATTTATTTTTTTTAAGGTGGATTTTATTCATTTTTTTAAAAAATAGCCTCAGGCCTAAAAGTTAAAGGAGCAACATAACCAATTAGTTTCAGTCATGTTTATGGCCACACTTTTAGTTCTTATTTTAGTTGCTACTAACTACTGAAGGAACTATCTCACTCTTTAACTAATAAATGCTTTGCTGGGTTTCACAGCTCACTGTGTGTGTCTGCTGGTTTGTGTTGTTTTTTTCTAATAGCTGCCTATAGCATCCAAAATGACACCATGAGAACAGAAAGTAAACAATAAAGTTGAACTTGCTGTGAATCCCTTTTAATTCAAGGGGAGCTGCAGATTCAGGTAGTAACTGAGCCCTGTGTTTACACGTTGTTTTTTTTTTTTGATGCACTGTTGTTATAAAAATATTATTTACTGTACAAAACAGAAGTAAGTATACCTATGTGCAATGTCAAGATGTCAAATGATATCCCTTTATGCAACTGCATTACTTCTTTTTTTTTGGCTTTTGCCTTTATTTAGAGCAGTAGAGGGAGACAGGAAAGAGGGGAGAAGAATGGGGACAGACCTGCAGCAAAGGGTCGTGAGCGGGATTCGAACTCACGACCGCTGCATCGGGGAACTACAGCCCCTGTTCATGGGCCGCCCGCTCTACCAGGTGAGCTATAGGTGGGCCCACAACTGCATTACTTCTAAGTTGAACAGTCAGGTGATTTAAACAATCAGTTTAGCTTTACTTTATTAAAAAAATACAGGCCCCACAGTAGATAAGAGGTAAGATAAAACTTTTTTTATTCCTGAAGGAAACTCTTTAACTCACTGAAACAAAAGTCAGTACACTTTACCAAAATCCGAGTATTCTACTGTTTAATACTTTGTATGTCCACCTTTGTTTTGATTAGCAGACCCAACACTCCTGAGCATGGATGATCCCAAACTTCTGGATGGATGCTCTGCCATTCTTCAGATACTGTTTTGTTTTTTCAGCTGTTCTTTGCTGGAGGTGTTGTGCTGCACTCCCCTTCATTTTAAAATACCCCATAGGTGTTCTATAGGTTCAAGTCAGGTGACTGCCTTGGCCAGGTCGTTTTTATTTTTTTCTTCTTTGGAAACTCTTGTGTGATTTTGCACAGTGCTATTATAGCTGCTCTGAAAAAAACAGTGATTTGACATGACCTACATGTCCTACATGTCCAATTATTCTTGTTTAAATTTGTTATTGGATCTTATTGATATATATGTTGGTTTTTTTTTTAGCACAGTGGTGTCAGTCTCCTGTCTACATAAGGTCATCTTAAGTTCTTGGTATCCTCAGACAGAGTCATGCTGGTTTATCTGAGGTATCCAGACTTATCTATACATCTCTCTCCTTCAGTCGGTAGTTTTTTTTTTAGTTCCTCATTCTCTACCAACCCATCCACCCAATACACTGTATTTCTCTCTCTCTCTTTCCAACTGTCTGTCTCACTTGTTTTTCATTCTGTCCCAAATTGTCAGGTTTGCTAAATGAAATTTAATTCTGGAGCTGTCAGACAGGCGGCTGATACAGATCAATCTCCAGAAAGTCGGGGAGCATGACGGGACAGAGGCTGGTTCCCTCAAAAGAATCGACTGGAATGCTTATCCGCATCATCTCGTCTGGGTCCAAATGGATGCTAGAAACACAAAGCAGAAGCTACGTGCTGCACTTGAGTTGAGACATGGGAGAAAAGAATTGCTACAGTGCTGTCAAGGAAGGGATGGTTCATGAAAAATGTGATTTTGCAACTTCAATATTGTAACAATTTATAAAACCCTTAAACCAGGAAGCTATATTACCATGGCCTTTCAAGAGATCACTTAAGTATCCAATAAACCCAAGAGCAGGAAAGCAGGCAGACACACAATATCAATATCACTGTCAAGAGTGATCTCAGTGATAAATGGTATAATTTACATACAGTGCTTATTATCCAGTAGTGATAAATAAACAAGGTCCTCGATGCTGAATGAGATCACCAGGCATATATCACTTGACTTATTATGTGTATATTGTGTTTATGTGTCATTACAGCGCTCAGTAATGTGATTAATGTCATCACTTAGAGCTAGATTCCACTCATGACTTAGGCTTGGCATCGTTTTGATTAAGATTAACCTTGGTGGAGAATAAAAAGAAGAAAAAAGAAATCATTTTTGTATGCTCACTGATATGTCAGGATTTTGATAAGGACACCAAAACATTTTCTTGGAGACCAACACAGTGGAACCTAATTGCCCCTGCCCCTAATCTAGGGGTAAGATTTTTTTAAAAATTTGATTTTGTGTGTATATCTGTGTGTAATAATGAATTGTCCACCGTGTTGATTCAGTTCATAACTTCATGCAGTGTTTAGTTCCTTGTGACTTTACACTGGTGAGGACTGATTAGTCATGTTACCTTGGTCTCAACTTTGTTTAGTCACTCAGTTTAGTTCACTTTTAGACCTTTATGTTTTAAAGGTTTATATTGTTATAGTTCACACTTGCATATAAACCCACACGCACATATATGTATGCAGGTGACTCTTATATCACATTCGTGGTATTTGCCAACTCAAACTTGGGCAAAACAAATCCTTCAACAGTCAAATACAGAGGAAGAAGGTGGCAAAATATAAGTGAGTAAGCAGCAGTTTTACATGTGCAAAAGTTCACTGAGCACTTCAGGGGGGGAAGAAAAGGGCAACACTTTCCAGATGGAAAGGTGCAGCTTTAGTCATGTGATTGGCAGCATGTGGAAATGTGAGGTGTTTATAAAGTTTTACATCAAGGTTGCAGGTGTGGGGAAGGAAGCACCATGGATTTGTCACAGACTGAATGACGAAAGACAGTTTGGATATGTAAAATTCATGGAGGGTCAAGAGATGAAGTGTATAACTGGGCATAATCAGAGCAGCAGTAGAAAAAAAGTGGTCATTACAGCGAGTGATACCACTGAAGAGAGTGGAAAGGAGAGAATCAAGCATTATACCTTGGGGGACGCCATAAAGATCGACAGTAACTTTGTTGAAGGCTGTTTCTGTGAGCAGAAAATGATCTGAAATTGGCTCAGGTTTAAATAATACAGCACGCTTGGAAATATGGATTCATGTCTGTACAGCAGTACAGTCAACAGCATGTACAGCAAAGAGGTCAGAGGATGTATTCAGAGAAAAGTAACTGAGTAAAGCATGGGCACTAAAGCTAACTTTTTGGTTTTAGGTGTCATTGGCCCCACAAATTTTAATATTTGATCATTGCACAAACTAGAAATTAAATGGTGTTGAGCCTGTGTTGTTGGAGTTGCACTTTTACCCCCACAACTACAACAGTGTTTATTTTAGAGAAACATCGAACGTTCTAGACATGCGCTCTTCTTTTGGATTAAAAATGTACGTTATACAACTGCTTTTTCGCAATGTTTTGGCCTGGAGGGTGGCATTTTTACATATAAATGAACATCAGTTACATTCAAACGAATTCACAGAAGGCTGATTAAGGCTATCAGCAACAGGTAAAACTCTCACAGTATATTCAAGTTTTAGGTCTTGTGTCTGTGGTACTTTTCTGTTTCACGCAACAATTAGTTGCAACAATAGCGACTGTGATGAAGTAGGCTACAGCAACTAGGAATATGGCAAAGCCTGTGGCAGACAAACCTCGGGAGCGTCCAAGAAAAGTTTCTGATGCTCCAGATAAAAAAAAAAAGAAAGCAAGCATTAGGAGGAAAGATTACAGTCTAGTCAAGTTTTTGTGTTGCATACAAATTTGATTCACTCAGGACCTCTTGCACCTAAAAGGATCTTATTGTTTCTTTCTTTTCCATTCTCAGTCAGCAGTATCAGTTGCTTTTTCTTCTCTCATTCTCATTCGTTGTCTTTGCTCATCTCCTTTGTCAAAAAAGAGGCAGCAGTGTTATGGGATATCATCAATAAACTCAGCAGCGATGAGTTCCGACAGAGCTATACACAAACACCGTCTGTCAATTGAATGCAGGTAATTTTCACTTTCTTACATGGCAAAACTAGCAATAGTGCTGTGCCATTAAAGGTCCATGTGCTATTGATCTTTACACAGAGGGAAACTGTAATAAAAAGGAACAAAAGAGAGGAAGTGATGGGGCAGAAAATGTGAACTGCTGTTTTATCGATTCAAATGAAAGCTCACTAAGAATTAAAGCACAGTAAGAGGTGTGTTTGTGTTAAATAAAGTGGCCCAGAAAAAAAAAAAAAGTAAAAGGCAAGACAAGACGCTAAAGTGAGGTGTGAAGTAAGTACTTATTCAACAGAATAATGAAGTGACTTAAAGCTGGAAACACAAAGGTCCAACATCAATACAGTGTCTTGAGCATCCTGATGTAGCATTATTTTATCAAGTGGTGCGTGAGCCAACAATTACACATACCACTTGCACATTCAAACACAAAGCAACATGAGCACCCAGTCATACTGTAGTAGCAGCTTGTCTTGTCAACTTCACAGAGTTTTTGTTTTACATGGTGGAATTGGTGAAGACTGTAATAAAGTCTTTGGCTGGTTAGTATTGCAGAATGGTCTGACTGCACCTATTATCATTCTGCTATGTAGGAACAAAAAACTATTCCAGCTTCTCCAGTTTTCTGTAAACCAGTCACCATCGGCTTGAGTGCAGCTAAATCCAGTTTGCAATGACAGTAAAACCCTCTTGGAAAATGAGACTTTTTCTGTGTCACATAGGGATGCTCCAATTAGAAAGAAAATATTGCAAACACATTCTTTACAGCGGGCTGCAGGGTGGCGCAGTTGGTAGTACTGTTGTCTCGCAGCAAGAAGATCGCCGGTCCGTGTCCTGGTGGGGGCACCGGAATCTTTCTGCGTGGAGTTTGTATGTTCTCCCCGTGCAGCGTGGGTTCTCTCCGGGTTCTCCAGCTTCCTCCCACACAGTCCAAAAACATGTTGAGGTTAATTGGTGATTCTAAATTGTCTGTAGGTGTGAATGTGAGTGTGCTTGCTCTAAGTGTAGCCCTGTGATAGACTGGCGACCTGTCCAGGGTGTCCCCTGCCTTCGCCCTAAGTCGGCTGGGATAGGCTCCAGCCCCCCCGCGACCCTAGTGAGGATTAAGTGGTGTATAGATAATGGATGAATTCTTTACAGCCATTGTTTGAAAAAAAAAACAAGCAGGACTGCCTTATTGTATTATTAAAATCTTTGTCAAAACATGTCGTTTTCAGCACACAGTTTGGAGGCTGTTTCCTGGTAGATTTTGTAAACAGTGACATGCAGGTAAATAAAAGCGTTAGAAAAATGTCATGTGAAATAAGTAGCCAGTGGCTGCCTTATACCCACAGTCTACATCTGGTGAGTCAGACTATAGGCTATTCAAACCTCAAAAAAAGGCATAAAAGTAAAAAGTGAAGTTGTGTAGTTGATTTTTACAGGGATCAACAGTTCTTTCATTTCTACAAGGGCTATTTAGTTCAATATTAAGAGGAAGCATATTGTTAAATGCTTTAATGCAGACTAAAACAAACACGACTTTGCAGTTAAAGAAAATAAAAGGTCATTTGCATAATTTAGCAGCGCATCCTCAAGTTTGTTATGTTTGTTTTCTGTTTTTTTTGTTTGTTTGTTTTGTTGACAACGATTGTGGCAGATTCGCCTCAAACCACTTCCGGTCTTGAAGCCGCTAAGGTCATAGATATGTATAATAACGGCTAGATGTCTTAAGGCGGAGTCTCTAACGTCATCCACGGCAGCCATCTTGCCACGGGGAAGCTCTCTGGCAGAATCTGTGGTAAGTGAAGGAAGGCGACTGATCTGCACAAACGTAAATACTCTTATTTCGCTGAAATCTTGACGGATGTACAAACAGTTTGGTTTCTTACAAACGTTATTAACGTGGCTATAATTCAAAATGTGATGATATATAATAATATACATAACAATGATCCCAAACTTTCGACTGGAAGTGTAACGTAATTATCCATAAGTGCAATGGTATAGCTACACCTCTGATGTTTAAACAAACCAAACTGTTTGAAAATCGATAGAAAATTGCGCAAGTTATGGTTATTTAAAAAGTACATGCACCACTAAAACACAATGTTATGGGTGAGCGAGCGGCCTTTGGCAAGATGGCTGCCAGTGCAGACGTGCGATTCCATTGGTCGGTAGCGCAGACGAGACATCGAGCCTTTGTTATACATAGCTATGACTAAGGTGGCCTATGTATTCCGCTTATGCCGTTTCGTTCACACTCCACACCTACCGGAAGGTGTATCGGAAGCACTTGTTGTCGTCACTCAGTTGTCGGAGTGTACGTCACATTCGGTTGATGAGGGCGGCAGCGCTGGCTCGGCAGCACGCACCGATTTCAGTGATCATATGCGGGACAATTTCCAAATCTGACCTAAGTTGTGCTAAGACAAAAATACATACCAGCTTATAGGTTACTTCTACTCTTGATACATAGGTATGGATTACATGTGGCGAAAATTGTTATTTGCAGATTTCAGTTTGTCGCATTTTCGCTACATTCGGCAATAACGTAATATATGGAACGCCTTATCACTCCTACGTCCCGCCGGCGGGACGTGACTACTTTCCAAAAATATTACGGCCATGTGTGCAAGCTCCACAATCAAGTTTCCTGACAATATACATATTAAATGAAAGCTCAGAGACTCGTCTTTCCGATGAGACAAATGTTGTTGACATAACAGCAACCACAGCGTTGACACAAAGAGCTTTGTGTACAGAAAAGCAAGATGTTAAAATCCAGCTTTTCTTACTTTTGAAGGCTCTCTGCAGCTCAAGCATCGCTCATTCCTCACCAGCTTGGTCCCATTCTGTCCGTATACATCCAGTGAATATAATCCAGTAAAATAATTTGGTCCGTTACACGTATTAGATCCTCAAAGGCACAAATTCTGCAGTAATGTCTTCTCAGCTTGATATCAGCTCCGGCTGTTTTATTCATTTCTTCTGGCAAAATCAGCCTGAATCTATTTTAGATCGCGCTGAATGTGCTACAGGCAGCTGGACGGACGTCTTACCTTTTGATTGCCACCCAGTTCGGCCAATAGGAGGGCTCTGGGGGGTGACTGACACCCTGAGGAGCCAATCGATCATCTCAGACAGTCAACCCATCACGCATAAGTCCCACCCTTGCAGATTCAACCAGTCGGGTTGCAGACACTCTTTGACGCCCCCAAGAGTAGAGGTGGTATGGAGATAATAAGTTTTGAAATGTTGAATAAAACTTTTAAAGTGAAATGGTTATCCAATCTGATCAAAGAAAATGAAAACATCTGGAATACATTCCCTAAGCATGTCTTTAATGGTGTTGGTGAAATATAATTTCTCCTGAAATGTAATCATAAGATTGAAAAATTACCAATCAAACTGTCTAACTTCCACAAACAAGCCCTACCAGCGTGGAAACTGATTTACAAGCATAACTTTTCACCAACCAACCTGTACATCTGGAACAATGAAAGCATTCTGTATAAAAACCAGTCATGCTTTGACCATGGTATCATCTTCGTAAGTCAGCTTCTTAATACAGAAGGACAACTGCTCCGCTACAATGAATTTCTCTCTAAATTTCAGTTACCAGTTTCATCAAAAGAATATGCCATAGTTTTTGATGCTGTACCAAGGGGCGTACTGCACCTCCTCAGAGGCTCAGGAGTCTCTAACAAGGACTCACTCAGCAGTGCCATCTTCATTGATGGAATAGATATCACAAAGAAACGATGTACCAATAAATATATAAGAAACTGCTTACAAATTACAACTCTGCCACCAGGGCAATTCTTCTGGCATTCTCAATATGGTGACATCAACTGGAACAAAGCATGGTTGGTTGGTGAAAGGTTCTGTATTGGAAACAAAGTAAAGGAAGTTTCTTTCAACATAGTGCACAATATCTATCCAGCAAAAAAGACTCTGGAAAGGTTTAAAATTGATATGGACTTTCCATGTGTTTCATGTGGAAGGGAAGACGAAACAATCCAGCACCTGTTTTATAAATGTATGTACTCTAAAATATTCTGGATGGACATTCAACACTTTATAAGAAGAACAACAGGACAAGCCATCACTCTACAGGAAAAGGATATTTTTAGCTTTTTTGAAAACAATAAAATGGACAAAAATACAGCATTTTTCGCACAACTGATACTGTTCATGGCCAAATTCCACATCCACAAGAAAAAATGGGCAGAATCCAAACCCAGCCTGGAACAATTCACCCAAGACCTCCACCAATATGCAACGTCAATAAAAGACAGTAAAAATAAAAAAGCCATGAAAACAAACTGCATCTTTGAGAGGCTCAATATAGCCCCACTTTAAGAACTAGAACAGATGCTATTTAGGTACATTGCTGGCAAGGCTTATTTCTCTTGTTTGGCTGTTTGTTGTGGTGATATTTACCTATGTATATAATATGTACATGATGATGTAATGCATGTTATGCTAAAATAAAGTACTGGAAAAAAACAAAACAAGGACAAAAAACTCTTTTACGCTTCTTTTGTGTGGAGATGGTGGAAGCCCTGCAAAGTTGCTCAAGGCTTCTAGTGACAAAACTGTGCATTACGCGTCCGTCCTCCTCCTTGTTTGTTTTGGGATCGTTTTGGAGCACAAAAACATGGCAAAACGTACAAATATTCAGACTTCAAAGTGAACATTTGAAGATATAGAAACATAATTGTAAAGGCACAAGGAAACAGTGCAACATTTCCTGTGCCTTTACAATTATGTTTCTATATGTTCAAATGTTCAAAGTGCAATGTTCACCTGTGCCTTGACAGGAACAATGCTGTTATTCAGTTTCAAAGTCAGGAATAATAACAGCAGCATCAATAAAATAATTTTCATACCTGAGACTGGAAAATGTGTTTATTTACCATTATACCCAATTGTACCTGATGTCACTAATTTGCTTCATACCCAAATGTATATCTATTGTATGTGCAATATTCAAATGAATAATCTCCACTTAATTTAGCATCTGCTTGAATGCAAAAACACAAATAACATATATTTTTATATACACTTGTAAATATATTCAGGGAATAAGGGGTTAAATCTTATAGATATAATGCACAACCCAAAATGCTTAATCTGTTGCTGCATCATTCAGATTTAACTTTTCTCAGATATGAGAAGTGTTGGTGCTTATCCTCAACGACTAAGCCATGGTTACAACAGCAAGTTTGTTGTAAAGGTTTTCATAAGTATGTTTTTTTTTTCTTTTTTTTCTTTTTCTTTTCATTTACATAATAATGTAACGATAGACTGGCGAGCTGTCCAGGGTTTCTCCTGCCTTCTCCCTAAGTCAGCTGGGATAGGCTCCGAAGCCCACCGCGAACGTAGTGAAAAATAAGCGGTGTATAGATAATATATGGATGGATGATAATGTAACTGACTATTTTTTGAAACAACCACAAACTATGGAGTTCATTCTGTTCTAATCTGTGAAATAGAAAGACATTAGCAATACAAACCTGTACAAGATGCAACACTGACAAAATAAAACTTATATTTAATTTAACTGTAAATCTATTTTTTTAACCTTTAATGTTTTTTACCATCCACTGTTTCTGCAGCATCGTTTAGAGTTTTAGGTGAACTGTTCATGGACGCAATTCGTCCTCTATAAAACTCTCTTCACATACATTTCACTGTACGCAGCGTGTTAATTGCGAAGCATCTTGACAGAATACAATCTGCTGAAAGACAAACATACATGCTATGCACACGTACCGTATATCCTCCCCCAAAGGGACTATGAAAAGTCAGTCTTGCAATTTGGCCATTGATTGCCCATTACTTCTAGAAACCAGTGTGCATCTGAAGGTGCCAGCCAGTAATCTTTAATGTATACATCACGCATAGATTATCTGTTCATTAAAGTGACATAAGGTCTGGCAAAGAACCCCAGAGGAGCATCCCCTTCACTGCAACTCTCTTTCTCGCTCATGTTTGCAAATAAATAGGCTTTTGGTCGCCTTGCTAACCCATGACTGTTGCATGTAATTAGTAAGAATAATTAGAAAGAAGGGACACTTTAATATCTCATTAATGGGAGCATTTCAATCTCTTTCCCTACAGTTAGTGTGTCTTCAGGAGGAGAGGGAGAGAGAATGAACAAGAGAGAGAGAGAGAGAGAGAGAGAGAGAACAAACCCACCAAGGGCATTTGTTCTTATTAAAGTGATTTTAGAGCGGCAATTAACCAGACTGGCGACACTATCACCATTCCCTACCGATGAAATGGCCACAATTCCGCACCAATAAAATCATCTTTATTCATGGTTACACAGGAGGGAGTTATTAAACAGGCTTGGAAATAATTACTGAGAATTCTGAGTAATTATGGACGGGATATTGCCCAGGCGTTCAGATTGATTAAAGGGCCAATCAGTAACATTTTGGATTATATAAAGTAAATGTATATTCATGTATATATATATATAGCTTAATTTTGGAAAATTTAAAGAAGTCAGCATCTCATGTTTTTGGACTGACCACATCTGCCACATAAACTCTGTTTTTTCCCCCCAAATATACTAACGACAAAAAATATTAGAAGAATAACTAACTCAGATTTCAATGTTGTATTTTGAATTTTGTTACCCACTGCTACCAAAGCTATTGGGACAGCCAGTAAATACACACCAAATACTACTGACTCCACACATAACAAAAAATGATTGCAAAATCTAACCTTTGTATTCACACATGTAGGTCAAGAGGGGAAGAAAATGTGAGCACATAATGTGGAGAGCTGAAATGAATAACTGGTTTGTTTGAAGAGTGCAGTTTTATACTTGACTTTGATTGTATTGTCAGTCCAAATACACACTTACAACTTATGTGATTTCTCCTCAGCGTGTTGGTTTTGAACAAAACTAAATTGTCTTTGAAATATGCTCATTTACCAGCCTGTGAATTAATGGTTCATGAAAGCTCCCTTGTCCTACTTACACATTTGTCATATCAGATCTAACTTATTTGTGGAACACTTTTGACAGGACAGTAAAACTTGTACAGAAATAGAAAACAGTCTCGCTGGGTTGGATATAACCTGTCTGTGGGAGACTGCTGCAAAAGTCACCTTTTCAATGGAATCATTTTAACTGAAATCCCTCTGACACATATTTGTAAAACATGCTTGACAAAACAGTCTTTCAGCAAGGTTTCATTTTGAATAATTTTCTCATTTAGTGGGATGTGTTTAATATTTCAGTAAAGACCAACAAGGATTGCGTGAAGTACTCACTGACAGACACGTACACTCAGAGTTGTTTCAAAAAATACTTTTTCAGCTGTGGTTTACTTATTAAAAATGATGTTGGCTTGCTAATGGGTGATGAGTTAAGGTGTTAACCTCTAAAGAGCCTCCAAATAAGCCAGCTAATACATAGAGTTATGGTTTATTACACCTACAATCACACCTAACATCACAATATCCTGACACAGAGTTCAGTAAATGCCTTCATCATTGGAAATACTAGAAGTTAAATGACTGACAACCAGGAAAAAAAAATCCTTCTTTATGTGAAAATGGCACGGCACAAAAACCACAACCCATTCATTATAACAAAAAAAAAAAAGTGAAACATAACTCCCACAAGCATTAATTTAGCAAAACGTAAAAGGTAATAAAAGGTGGGAAAATACTATTTAATAAACTTCATGTATGCCTTAAGCCATTGGGATATACATAGATAAAGCTTTTACCAAGACACAGGAATTATATATATATATATCTAAAAAAAAAAAAAAAAACATAGAAGAGGAGAGAGATATGATGGAAATATTTTGCACAGGTTAACTTGTTAAGTTTTAGGAGACTCAGATGTCTTTAGGAGAAGCGTTTACTGAAGCTTGACTGATAGATCAAACATGTTAGCTGTGTTCCATATTCAGCAGTGCATGATCAGTATTCCCAAATCCCCGCTCACTGTTCGGGGAATGTCAGTGGAGGGAAGTTCCCTTGAATAAATACCTCTATTACCAACACTCTGCTGTGTCACAAAAGCAGATACGACTTCTTGCTCTACCCAGGTAACATAAAGACCTCAGATACTTGTTGCTGCTACTGTGGACATTTTTCACAACTGAATGAAAATTTTGAACAAAAACTGATACAAATACAAAATGTATAGAACTGAATAAATGCAATTTGATTTGGTTACAAGATCTGTAGTCTAATAGTACATTTTGGGTATTTACCATTATTATAACCCAGTGTTAAGATGATGTCATAATTGACACAAAATGAATGCCTGGTGTGTATGGAATTATATTTGTGTCACAATCCTGAGCGCGTATGGGGAATTTTGAGCGCAGAAGAAATATAAACTTAATCTGAGCAAACGAAAACCTATTCTGCGCTCAAAACTATTACTGCTGTGTTAGCAACTATCAACATACACGAACGATCATGCTGTCTTTCACTTGGTTTTGTCATTACTGGTCTCACAGATCTCCATTCTGTGCACTCAATTACACATTCACACTCACTCGTGGTGTCTTTCTCGCTCGCACACAACATAGATGATCTGTTCAAGCTCGACTGTGCCAGCACGTTTGTTCGACTTGGCACAGTGTTACGAATGTGCCACAAAACCAGCCAATCACAGCCTTGCTGATCCGGACATGCAAATAATTCTTTTTAAAATTTCTTTTAGTTTTTGGATCCTGAAGGAACACTCTCTCATCTTGTTTGTACTCCTGTTGTATGTACGGCAAAAATGAAAATATACTTTGATTTGATTTGAAATAAAAATATTTCCGTAATACCAACTACTTGCATGTAGCCGTGCTGCACTATTTTCATGTTGCTGTTCAGGTTCTAATGACATTGTTCAGCTTGGCTAGCCTGAGCTACTTAAACAAGGATGAAGAAAGAGTCTTTGTTATATAATAATACAGTAATTTAAAAAAAAATAAAAAAAAAACTCACCAAAAACATATTGTAACACAGCATTAATTGCACCACTCCAGTTTATTTAGTTGTCACTTTTCACAGTGCTTCCGAGATGCGGCTGAAATAGCCACCTGATTGGATAGGGTCAGCCACGCAGAAGCACCCTGTGCAAGGCTGTGATTGGCTGGTTTTGTGGCACATTTGTAACGCTGTGCCAAGACGAAGGAACGTGCAGGCAGAGTTATGCTTGAAAAGATCATCAATGTTGTGCACGAGCGAGAAAGACACTGTGAGCGAGCATGAATGTGTGAGTGCACAGAATGGAGATCTGTGAGAGCACTAACACGACCAAGTGAAAGACAGCATGATCGTTCGTGTATGTTGATAGTTTCAAACACAGCAGTAATAGTTTTGAGCACAGAATAGGTATTCGTTTGCTCAGATTAAGTTTTTATTTGCTGAAGAGTTTCTTCTGAATTACAAAATTTCCCATTACGCCCTCAGGATTGTGGCACAAATATAATTCCATACTCTTGCATACCCTGTTGTTGTCACCGTTATCAATCTCACACTCAAACCAGCCAATCACAGCCTTGCACAGGGT
>NW_007578116.1:461506-473745 GCF_000690725.1 Stegastes partitus | reverse complement strand
CAATGTCTGATTTTCACTGCTTAATTTTCATAGAATTTTTATTTATTATTACTTTTGTCGGATTCAAGTTATTTCTGTGACCGTTGTGGGTTTTTCTTTCATTAACCGAGGGGTACCAACAATTTTGTCCACGTGCATACCTAAGCCTTTACTACTCACATGAATGGTGATGGGCTGCAAGGTGGCACAGTTGGTAGCAGTGTTGCCTCGCAGCAAGAAGGTTGTCAGTTCGCGTCCCGATGTGGACACCCGGGATATTTCTGCGTGGAGTTTGCAGGTTCTCCTTGTGCAGCGTGGGTTCTCTCCGGGTTCTCCATCAGAAAACATGTTGAGGTTAATTGGTGATTCTAAATTGCCCGTAGGTGTGAATGTGAGTATGCTTGGTTGTTTGTCTCTAAGTGTGGCCCTGTGATAGACTGGTGACCTGTCCAGAGTGCCCCCTGCCTTCAACCTAAGTTGGCTGGGATAGACTCCAGCCCCCCCACCCGTGACCCTAGTGAGGATTAAGCGGTGTATAGATAATGGATGGATGGATGGATGAATGGTGACATTGTTAGTTACAGTACTAGTACGTAACCTCCTTTGCAAGATATTTTTCTTTTTGGCCCACAAGCAATTCACAATGACTGATGGCTAAGCTTGCTTATCAGCTTCCTGTTAACTGATAAACTCTTGTTAATTTCTTCCCAACACAGTCAACAGTTCCTTTTGAACTGAACATTTTTGCTCCCTACAGTTTGGAATCTTACTTAACATGGCTTAATTTCTCATGCAGGCCACTTGGCAGGGAATTGGTAAGCAAACAAAACACAACTGTGCATTATATTTAAGTCGAAATTGTGTGATGTCGGCCAACACTAGCTTAGTTTCAGAGCTCATTCATGCAGGTCTGCATGTCATACTTGGGATGTCCCATTATGAGAGTAGACGCACGTTGGGCAGCATGTGAACTAAACCATGGGTTTTCAAGTAGCTCATTTTTGTCACTTTTCTGAGGTCAGAAAAAAATACTTACAACTATGGATGTGTGATATATCGGCCACCACATAGATATTGGGCGGATATTAGTGTTTTTTCCAATATATCTGTATCGGTCTGATGAACAAATTTAGCCGATGTTAAAAACTAATGACAGTCTAACATTAGGGATTACATCTCTACATTTGATGTTGCTCCTATTTCACCTATGTTTTTACTTAAATGGTCCTGGATTTGAATGTTAAATATGTTAAAATATGTTTTAATTTTGTTACGTAATAAAGAAGACTATGTGGTCTAATTTGGTATGGGTATTTATAATTTGGTATCTTGACATCGGTAATATCGGCGATATCAGAAATCTTAATATCGGTATCGGCCAGAAATTGTAATATTGTGCATCACTACTTACAACATATATGTAGCACTTGTTTTAGGTTTGATTTCTTCTTTTTTTTCCTATAAAGAAGACAATCAGTCATAGGAATAAGAAAAGAAATGAAAAGTAGCTACCTCTGCCTGTGCTCCTCATCAAAGAAGTTAGGTTTGCTCTTCTCTTTTGTTTCACAGCAGATGATATCAAGAACGTTATTTTTTTCTGATCTTTGAGTTAAAATGAGTTCATGGTAATGCAACCTATTGTCATTTCCAGGATGTCAAATACTACAGTTTTGTCAAAGTGCCTTTTTCTTTAGAGTTATGCACAAGGTGTCAAGAAGCCTCACTAGGACTGGTGACCAAGGTTTGGACCATTTTTTAAAAAAACTTTTGTTTTATTTTGTGACTAAAGTTTCATTTTCAGTTTGGTTAAGTTTAGGCACCAATGGTACTTGTTTAAGTTTAGAAAAAGATCAGGCTTTGGGTTCAAATACATGCTTTCACCATGTTACAAGGCCAACTTCCTGCTACCTGAAAAGGAGAAACCGTGACAACACCAGCAAAGAGAATTTGGCTACGGTCTCATCTTGTCTAGTTCTTAAATTTGCTGTTTCTTACAGATGTACTGACCTAACCTGTGCACTACAATATGATGCTACCTGGCATCCGATGCATTGAACTCCAGACAATGTGGGAGTATGTGACGAGTCGGGAGCATAAATGAGTTTGATATTGCCAACCGGGCTTCAGTGGCGATGGCAAGAGCAGCATGCATCAGTGATTTATTACCCTAATTAATAACTCAGTGGTGGTTTATTATTACACATGAAAAACGTTTGTGAATATAGAGAAAAATAGAAATGCATGGTAAAAAATAGCATACAGTCAATATTTTAATAGACCTCCCAACACATTACAAATCCTGTTTTCCAGGGAGTTCATGTCTTAAAGAAGCCAGGCTCCCCGTGGCTCCCCTGTGGTTTGCACCCTGATGTTGAGTATGCAAGATCGCCCTCCTAAAGCCATAACAGAGAAGCTCCAGGGTGTCTTTATGTCCTTGGCGTTGGAGACAGAAAATGAGTCATTGCATACCTATAAGTGAGACTCCTCTTCTAAGTGGCCTCTGAAACACTGCCCAAAGATGGGAATAAAATAAAATAAAATCCTTCACAAGAGAATAATTTAGTCATTATGCATTTTTTGAAATGGAAATTAGGCTTATTCAGAAAACATTTATTTATTTAATTCAGATTCCATCCAACCCTTCACAAATATGTGGCTCATATTATGGCCATTTGAACTCTAGAGAAGGAGAAAAAAAACCTAAAGTCTTTGGATGGTGAAAGGTAACCTGAGGTGACGAGTTTAAAAGTTGTACTTTAAGGGTTATAGGTTGTGATATGGAGCAAGCTATAACTTGCATGTAAAAAAATTTGATGTCAGGTTGCCGCGAGCAACACAGTCGACCTTGTACTTGTCGACAGTCTGTGTCGAATGTATATAACTGGGTGGGGGGAAAATAAATACATGCATGCATGAAAGAACCAGCGGTGGATAAATAGCACCATAGTTTTTTTTAAACCGGCACATAAGACATGTTGAGCTTTGATTTGCTTGATCTAATTCAGTCCCCTGTGTTTTTGAATGGCAGTTACTCATGAAAAAGGTAAAAAAAACAAAAGTAATAAAAAACACCACACTGATTACAACCTTAATCCTTTAAAGCTGCAGCAATAAGGCATCACACTGAGTCCTTGACAGACTATGACAATGACTATCATAATGATTTTGAGAACTCGCTGATCACTGATAATGAGGCTTACTTAGGGGCCCTTTGAACGAGATGTTGGCTGATTAGGTTTTTTTTTTATTTAGTTCAAAAATGCTGTTCTTTGTAAATTCAGAATCCTGTCGTTTAAATTACATTCATCATATTCTGATTAGACTTTCTCTTCATGTCCTCATGTAAAAGAGCTGCTTGAGCATTTCGGTCTACTTCCATCTTCCTCTTCCTTCCCCTGCTCTCTCTAACTCCTCTAACTTTCTATGTCCTCCATGCTATCTTTTGCTAGCTTTCTCCAATTCTCCCTTCCAATCTCTCTCTCTCTCTTTCCCTCCCTGGCTTTTTCCTCTGCTTTTCACCCAAGTATTCAGGTGTAAAGCAAACACCCCGATAACTGCGGCGGCTGAAATTGATGTGACACGTTTCAAATTTTCTCCAGTCCTTTAATACAGCATCTGCCCTCCCCGTCCCCACCCGCTCTCTTTTCAATATCCCGCTCTCTCACTCCTCCTCACTCTCTTTCTGGGAGGTGAGCAATTCTAAAGCTAGCAAAGTGATTCCATTCTGCAGGCTAGTTATTAAATTTGTTTGCAAATCTCCGTCCCTCTCGCCACCCGCCTGCCCGCCCCCTCCCCTCGATCTCGTCCTCCTCTCCTCCATCTCTTCATCCCTCCCTGCTCTTGGCCCTCCGCCACAGTCCCGACTGTCATCAACATTCAGACCCATAAAGCCTATAATGGCAATGAGAAATAGAGAGAGGGAAGCCAGTGGAGAGACAAAGGAAGGAGGGGAGAGTAAGCCAAAAGGGAAAGGAGAATAACAGATTATTTCCTAGAAAAATAGCCCAGTGCTATATCCTAAAACACGGAGCACTCTTTAATAATCTCTTTTATTGCAGCAATTTGTTACTGAGACCCTTGTCTACGCTGGGGTGATGGAAGTGAGCGACAGTGGACGGGGGAATGAGAGTAAAGAGGAGAGTTGACTGGTGAAAGCAAGACGTGGTAACACTAATGAAGATTGCTGGCTGAGACCATCTCATACATTTAACAGCGAGACGATTATTTATACTGAGCTGAAAAGCGGAGGTTCTGGGCTCACGTGGTGTCACAGCCTGTCGCATCTGCTACACGACAGAAAAACAGGTAAAATAAACATCATTTCATTTCCGCAAAACAACCCACTAGTACACGTGACACAGATTCATGAATTATGCATTAGATACAGTATATCGCACTCATAATGACTGTATTCCTGCGTGCTGACTCAGGCATCGATCCAGGAGGGAACCAGGGACGGCAACAACCACCTCACTAATAAGAAAAAAACACGTCTACTTCACTTATTATGACAATTAGTGCACTTGTGACACACTTTGAACTTTTCTTATAATCACTAGGTTGCATTCACGGCAGCGTTTCCTTTATTAAGCTGACCGTGGCAGGATGCCCGACTCGACACATTGTCGATGAGCACTGACAAAGAAAAGCTAGTAACGTATCAGAGGATAATAAGGAAGATTTACACTACATTTACCCCACTTGACAGGCAGAAAATCTAAATTGAAGGCTGAGTCAGGACCCATTGCTGGTGTCTGGTAGCATGAAGGGTTTACAAATTCACTCTTATCAACTTGGCAAACTTGTCTACGTTTCCCCGATAATCCTGACGTTTAACAGCGTGACAGATTCTGAACAGATTTTGTAGTGTGTGTGTGTGCGGATGATATTTTATTGGAAAGTGGCACTACAGCCACTGAGTCTTTTTGTAATTTGTGCCGATGAGGTGAGATGGAGCTGTTCGTGTTAGAAATCAGATGAATATTTATTTTTTATAGTCAGTACGATGATGTGTCAAACAAAACAGGCAGTTTTTTTGGATTTTTTTCCACCTCAGCTCAGACCAAAAAAAAAAAAGAAAAAGAATGCAGTTGAAATATGTGACTGTCTTTAACACTTCTAAACTATGTTTCTGTGGTAGTTACAGATGACGTGACATATTAAAGAAAATGAAGCTGAAGTGACATTTAAAACAGAATTAATGGAAGACACTGAAATAGTCGAGAAAAACGGAGGTGACTTAACTTTTCTTTTGAATGCTGGGTGAACTTAAAGTGTAAGGTCAAGTGAAAATGCTGCATTCAGTTGAAGTATGAGTTGAAAGGAAAGTGATGAGAGGAGTGCAAACGTGGAAAATAGCTGAAGTGTTAGCTTTTAAAAAACAAACAAAAAACTGATGCCAAACTAGTTAAAAAAGTTAAATTGTCGCTTGGGATGTATTTATCCACATGCGAATTTAAGCAGTGGATGAACTCAAAATTCAGTTTTTTTGTTTTTTTCATCTTGATTTTACTACATTTTGAATGAATGAACTGATTACTTTATGTGACATCAATAGATTGCATCTGTCTCTGCACTCTCTTGCAGATAATGAAATATTCACAGTTTGACGAGCACTCGATAATGTTGTTATATACATCAAGAATTAAACCAGCTCATTGTTAGCATGCATTACATTAGAACCACTTATTGTATACAGTTTATCATGTGTCATCTGAATGTATTCAGCCTCTCTGACTGACGAGTGTCACCATTAACCACACATTGTAAATAAAATAAAATAAAAAATAAGACAAAAAACAATTAATCTGACAAAAATGTTGAGTGAACATCTAAACCAATCAGCTGTTAGATCAGATGAGACCCAGACGTTTCCCATCATGCTTTTGCTGGTCTGCACAATTCTGCATACTCTAGTTTTAAGAGCAGGCCGGAACAGAATTGAAAGAATTACGGTGCTCAGCGTTGTACGCAGTCAGGAAGTCATTCAAAAATAAACAAGGGAGAATGTTAAGCTCGGTGAACGTAGTTATATTACAGCTTTTATTGCTCCTCTACTTTAGCCCATCAGCGATATGCACACAGGACCAACAGATTCCCTATTAAAACATGTTCTGTTATACGGATTGATGCTCATTTTGTTGTTGTTTTTGCATTGTTTTATAATGATTGTTTTTAATTACAGATAGCCTTAAACAATTTTATAGTGGGATAAAGCAAAAGTAAAAAACTTTATTTTTACATGGTGCAGTTAATGTTTCTAGTTCATTTAAAAAGCCTGTTAGAGGCTGATGTGTGGTGAGGGGGTGTGAGGATAACTTTTTGCTTTGATTTTTTATTTTTTTTTTCCATTAAATTTTACTCAGAAGTAGTGATGCAGTTTGATGTACTACCTTCAAATAATAAGAGTTTTAGAACTTCTTTGTGTAACAGCAAAGGTGAGAATTAAAGCAGAACACCGGTTCTGAACCACCGCTCCTACCAGGGGCAGTAAAAATCTGAAACTAAAAATATCGAAGCAATCAAAACTGCCCCCACTGAAAAATAATAGAGGAAAAAAGCGATGCAAAATACGAAAAAAGTACATAAAAACCCAACAATAATGAAAAATCTGAAACTATACCAAGTCTGCAGAGAATCATTACCGTATCCTCTGTAGGACTCAGTGGTCTCCGTTTGTTGTGCTTTATACAGATACAATTACTGGATGTTATATAAACACATTATTTACTAGAGTCTCATTATCATTAGAGTCTGAGTATCACTGTTTATTCCCATACAACATAATAATTATTTGTTTGGTTGAAACATTAGTCCTTTGCGCACATCTAAATCCAATTACACAGAAACCATAGACTAGGAGTGACTCAGTTGTGCTCCTCAGTCAATGAGTAAAGCACTCATTTGATGAAACCATGTCATCTTTAGCTCTTACGATAATATTAGTTCCACTTTGTGTCTTTCTGAACCAAAATAGGGATCGTAAAATTGAAAGTGGGAGAAAGAAAAGCACTGTTTTTTCTCTTTGCATAATGAAAGGTACCTTGTTGTTTTTTTTTTCTTCAAATTATCCAAACCCAGGAAGACTAAGCTGAAGCTTTTGGCATTTTTCCACATCATTCGTTCCTCACGCTTCTATTAAGATACATCTAACCTTGTTGTGTTCATATGTAATGTATATAATCATTGAATTGCTGGTATTGTATGAAAAAAAAGAAACTAAAGCATGTTGTCAGTGAGCACTTTGCAGATATGTTCAGCAGCTGCACATGAGTCATTCCTTATTATGTTGATAAGAAGCTTCAATTTGCCCAGTGATTCATAACACACTAACTTTTGCAAATTAGCATGTAAACAGAGTTTCAAGGAGACAGAGTTGAACAATAACAAAGAGGTTCAAATGATGACTTTCATTTGAAAAAAAAAAAAAAAAGTGAATGTGACGACATTCAGAAATTACTTTTTCGCAACTTGAACCAGAAGTTTTTCAAAAGGCAGGGTTAAAGATTGTACGTCAGAATTAAAGGTAGCGCTGGAGTAAAACTACAGACAAAACACAGAGAAAAGAAAATAAAGCTATCATTCAGTTTTTTGTAGTGATGTAAAATGAAGGCTGAGCCACAGGTACATCAGACTCCAGCCCTGCTGACAGCCCGGCCGGGATGAGAGGAAATTGACAAATAAAAGTAAAAAAGAGAGTGCGGGAGGAGAAGGGGGGAGAAGGAGAAGGTGAGATATATGAGAGAGGTGTGCTAAACCACTTTTCTCGCCTCAAATCAAAAGTGGAGTGGTTTTCCTATCTGGCTGTTAGAGGTAAGATATGAGCCAGGCTCCGCACTCTGACAGAGTAATGCACCTGACTGCCAACAAACCACACACACTCATACCAAAAACACACAGCTACACGAGCTCACCGGTGTGTATTTGGGGACGAACGGGCAAACAAATTCACCATGCGCATGCACCTACGGCACCGTGACACATAAAGGCAGGTCCGCGGAGAGAATCGCACACCGAGAGCAAAACTATAAGTGGTGGTTTCAGGTGATGACAGGATAATACACACAGGAAAGTCACAGTCAAGATAAATAACGCTCACCAGCATTTTCTCATTGTGCCAACCGTGTGCTTCAGAGAGTAGATGATGTGTGAACGCTGGTGTACTCGACTTAGCAACTGTGTGTGCGTATGTGTCCAATGGGTTCAACCATACATGGGTGTAGATGTGTGTTTAAACCAGCAGCACTGGTTCATGCTACTGATGAACTATGTTGGGTTCGTTTTCTTCCTTTTATCCCAGATGCTGAAGGAAAACTGCAAAGTTTGCACAACTATTTAGACTATAGGACCACATGTCCCCCTTCTCTTCTTCTCTTTATGTCTAATTATGTTGAATTATGTTTACTTTCTTCTTTGTTTCCTGTACTTGTCAAACACAATGCTGACAAAGTGCGAAATGCAAGTGTTTATCTTCATAAGACATTTAGACGTTTTAGATGTTGTAATTACAAATGCATCAGTTTGTTTCTCAGCCCTGGTCAGCTTAAATTTGAACTATTACTTTTGAGAAAATCCTAAATCCTAAACTTCACAAACAACTGTTGCTGTGTAATCGTCTTCTCTGCTGCCTTAGTCAATATGTAGGTTAAAAAAAAAAAAAAAAGAACAAAAAAAAAAATTATTAATCAGAGATGTTCAGCTACAACAGTCTGTGTTACTCTGCTGCAATTAGACTGAGTTGAATACAGCTACAGGTAGTGAACACCTTATGTGTTCCATGTAACTGCACGTGGAAATGTTGCATAAGCCTAGTGTTTTTGGCGATAGATCATGTTCAGAAATGTATAAGTGGCAACCTTTAGACCAGGGGTGTCCAATCCTGGTCCTCGGGGGCCATAATCCTGCATATTTTAGATGTTTCCTTCTTCCAACACACCTGATTCAAATGATCAGGATCGTTATCAGGCTTCTGCAGAGCTTGATGATGAGCTGATCGTTTGAATCAGGTGTGTTGGAAGAGAGAAACATCTAAAACATGCAGGATTGTGGCCCTCGAGGACCAGGATTGGACACCCCTGCTATAGACAATTTTGCCATGTTCTTGTATTTCCACATTTCCATATTCATGTTCCCATGTTATGAAGTCTAAAATCACAGATGGACATGTATGTTACTTCAGAACTGTCTCCCAACAATGACACTCCTACACACTTGAACTGCATTCTTAATTATGTATTGAGGAAAACTTTCTGCTGGTAAAGCACATGGTAGACAATACTTCTATGATCTAAGAGCTACTAAGTCCATGCTGGGAGGACAAAGGGGTCATTGAGCTGGCACAGGATTGTCAGCCAGCAGACTGGAATTTATGTCTTGTGAGGGACCATAAATTTCAGACCTGAGTTTTATTTTCACCCACAGTTTAATTTTGTTTTCACTTTAATTTAGTTAGGTTATAGGCACCAAAACAGTATCATGCTTTGCTCTAACCCTATTCAGGACTGTCCTGTTGCTATACGTAGAAGGTCTTTCGGGGTCCACTGGAACCCAAAAAAAGAATATGTGCAAAATATTTGTTGGTCTTCATTTGAGATTTTGATACTATGTTGAATACATTTTCTGATAAGTTGACATAGTTTTGGTTCCAAATGCATGACAAATGTCCTGCACAGGGTTAAAATTGGCCCTCTCACAACATATTTAAAGCTTCCAGTCCATTTTTTGGGTTACCAGGGTGACAAAATAATATATTGTTGGTTGGCTGAAGAGGAATAACAGCTAAAAGCAATAAAATTATTGTCACAAACATATTGAACAGAAATGTTTTTGGTTTTTTTTGTGATACACCACAAACAAACAGAACAAGGAGAAAGTACACCTCCCTCAAAACGTAATTGAGAATGCAGTTTGATTGTATAGGAACATAATTTTTGGGAGACGGGGCAGACTACTTAAGCCATGAATACTAAATGAACTGTTAGAAATACTGCTGTAATCTGCGGATCGTTATTGATACAGCTGTTGAACGAGGTCTATTCGTTTCATGGATCTTGGAGTACATTGTTCAGGTAGAAGAGTTTGGCAGAAACAGTCTCAACATACTGTATATTCTTGTATTAATACTTAAAGCACCTTGTTTCCTCACTCTCTCAAATATTTGTGCAACCCTTTCTGTGCTGACTTTCAACAAAATGTAAACAGTTTAGGAGTTACTGAAGAGAGTAAAACAAGACCATTACTTCTGATGCCAATAAAAAATGTGTCTGCTTTTCTTCAATAACTTTGTTTCTGCATACGCTAAACTGTCCTGCAGAGACTCGTTCCTTTTAGTGTAACAGTTCGTACTTAAGCTGCAATATGTGGGTAATTTTTAGGCTGTCATGGCTCCTACTATACAAACAGTATTCCTGGAAAAAAACAGTTTGAGCTGAGGGGCAGAAGACAGGAATAGAAAGAAGGTATTCAAACAGTACACAGCAGGGTGCTGCTTTATCCAGCCTTTACAGTGGAGAGCCATTTCTCGCAGGCAAAGGGTTTAGTAAAGCGGTAGGAAGAGAGAACAAATTCTGAACAGGGTGAGATGACGGAGAAACAGGTATGAGCGACGCGATAAAGCAACGGGGATGAAAACAAGACGGAGAGAGAAACAAACGCCACTGCATCAGGAACACTGATAAAGCCACCGATTCGCTGAGGATCGGGGGAAGAGCGGAGAATGCTGAGCGGGAGGGGGGGGAAAAAAAGTGAGAGGTGAGATGACACAGATGAGATGTGAAGGATACAATGAAAGCAGGCAATGTGAGTAAAACAAAGACAAGAGAGGAAATAGCCAGGAAGTGATAAGGAGGTGGTAGGCAGTGCAGCCAGGCATGGCTCAGAGGCCAGGAATTGGTAGTAAACATTTAGCGAGGCGGAGATGAGAGTCCAGGGGACTTTTGAACAGTAGATTGTCTCCTCTCTCTCCCTTTGAGCCGCGCACTGAGCTGCCCTCCACCTTTTTAGGGAGTCATCTGCCAAATTGGATCGATAAGTAATTAACACTTTGGCTCTTTGCTGGCAACTTCTCCTCCCTCCCTCCCTCCCTCCGTTGCTCGGGCTTTGTACACCGTCCTGCAGACTTGCTAACACAATATCAAGTACACACAAAAACACTAATAGAAAGGAGGAGGGAGGGCAGAGAGAGAGATTCGCCCATGCACAAATTTACACACATTTTACTTCTCGGGCCTCCACTGCGCTCATGGGAGTTGTGAGCACAGGCAGTGTGGCTATCGATCCCCGCTGTCCTGGAAAAGGCTCTCTGTTCCATCCGAATACCCACAAACTCAAATTTCTCTCACTCCTCCTGTCCTTCACTCTTTTCTGACTCTCCCGTGACACAAACACAAACACAGACAGCACAACCTACCCATACAGGATTACCCCCATCTTTTTTTTTTTTTTTCTTTTTTCTGTTGGTTCCACATGTCTTCCGACGATAGCGACATTTGACACCTGTTGGCGTAAGGGCAGCCCCGTCAGGATAAACAGGCAGCCAGTCACGCTCGACTTGCAAAACACAGCAAAGTGAGGCAGCGCGATATCAGAGTGATTGGCTAGATGGGAGAGAAAACATTGGAGGGAGTGGAAGATGATGAGGTAAAGCAATATGCTAATAGGGGAAAGAGAGAGAAAAACTAAGAGAAGACTGGAACAGAGAGAATGACAGAGACAAAGACAGAAAAAGGCAGAAAGACGGGGAGAGAAAGATAACAACAGCCCAGGGCCAAGTAGGGGATTGATGTGTGAGGATTCAGTGCAGAGCCCCATCATCAATCCTATTGGCTAATCAGATGTATGGCTGAATTATTGATAAGAGAACCTCATCAATAATTGCAGTGCTGCTGCTTTTGGGCCACAGACCATAGAGAAGGAGGGAATCAGAGACGGTGGCTTAGCAAAAGAAAACACACAGTCATCACACGCACATTTCTGAATTATATACTAGAAGAATAAAGTGATGCAGACCCTGAAGTCATCGCATGTGTGAATCAACTTGCATACGTTGAAACATGAACGCAATAACAAACACACAAATGTGCACGTTCAGAATACGCATTTGCATTTCAGTTGTTTGTTTCACCTCATCAACAGGTCAGAGAGCTCTTGTCAGCTATAACGGCAGCGTACAGCAGTGTGTTCCTCACGCTAGGGTTTCCTCCTTGACAGAAGGAGCGGCTGTGGCTCAGGTGGTAGAGTGAGTCGGTCGATGATTGGAAGGT
>NW_007578116.1:458171-460126 GCF_000690725.1 Stegastes partitus | reverse complement strand
TGGACACATTCCTTGGGAAGATGTCTGCAAAATGGACCCTCTTCCAAGGCTTGCTGGTTACATGACCTCACAATGTCACTCATCACTTTAGCACTAAAATAAATAACAACAACTAGGACACAATGAAGAAATTGTTGTGAACATTTCAGCAAGTCGGGACCCTGTTTTAAAACTAGATGCTGAATTAAACTAACAATAATACAGGTTCAACATACAATGAAAAATTTAAAAAAAAAAAAAAGAAGGAAACTTATCTGGTCAGACGAGCAAGCTCTTGTCAAAAAGGAAAAAGTCCAAATATCCTCTATAGAGGAACTTTGGACACACTCCTTGGGAAGATGTCTGTAAAATGGACCCTCTTCCAAGGCTTGCTGGACACATGACCTCACAATGTCACTCATCACTTTAGACTGAAATAAATAACAACAACGAGGACACAATGAAGAAATTGTTGTGAATATTTCAGCAAGCAAGAACCTTATAAGTTTGTTAACTGTCATTTCACAGATGTCTTATTTTGTCATATTATCGATAACAACCAATAAAATCAAACAATCAAGCAATAACTTATGTGCTGATTGATAAATCAGTAACTGTAAATAATGCTCAGATCACAAATCTGTACTTTTTTTTTGAAATATTGAGCTGTTGCCGTTTTTTCATGTTTTAATTTATTTATTTTTTGATAAGGTTCAAGTGTAAATTTCCACACCTTCACTTTACAGTCAGCAATGCAGCTCTGTTATACACGTGTGTTATTCAGCTGGAGATCATTACCTTGTCGGAGAAACAGTCACCATCCATTTTAGAAATTGAGAGCAGCTCACTTTCCTCGACAACTCCTTTGCACATACCCCGTTTGTTTTTTAAAATCGTTGTTTCACTTGGTAGTAACGTCTTCACACATCAGCCAACATGACAGCAAACGTCTGAGAAAAGACAAAAAAACACCATGTATACATGCTCCAACTTTTCCTCCATTTCATTTCACAAATCTAAACTGCTCCCATCTATCATCCAAAGGCAGTTCAAACCAGTTTAAACCAGATCCACTGAGATAACTGGTGTCCTGAGACCTGTACATTCTAGAGCTCAACCATGTCACGGAACACCATTAAATATAAACAAGAAATGCTGCTCCTTCACCTTTGTAAAAAGAAAAAAAAACAACAACTAATGGCTCTAAAATCCTGTCGTAGGAAACACTGGACAAAGTATTTGAAAAGATATCAAAAGGTGTCCCTCTTTCAAAACTTCCTGTTGCCTTGACCTGACAATAATACAGGTTGAAGTTACACTGAAAGATTCAAATAAATAAAACAATATTCAACCAGAAAAGCACTGGGAGAGTCCAGACCTCCTCCAAGCTGCTTATTTCCACCATATTGTAATTTCCAGCCAATGTTAAAGTCCTGCATTCATTTTATCTACACTATTAGATTCATAGATAATCAACACATACTAGATTATAATACTGCATGCTAGGTTTATCTCAGACTGCTGATCAATCACACAGTTTCACAGTTCTCACCATAAAATGTGATAATCTGCCTGCATTAGAGTCATAGATAATCAAAGCATACCTTTAGCATTGAGTAAACATTGATATCATTAACAACAGGCTGACAGAGTGATGAACAGTCGTTCTGTACTCTCAAATATTTCATACACTTATTTCTGCAGTTACTTACTGGCTTTTAAGCTGTTAGCTAACGCTATGCTAGGTTGGCATAACTACAGCCATGCTATTGATAACAGAAACAGGGAGTAACTTAAGCTAAGTTAGAGCAAGCAGGCATCAGTCATCATGACACACGGCAAACAGAGTAACAGGGGACATGCTGAGTCATTGTTAATGTCACAGCGTGGTTATGAACTTATCTGTCAGTAGCTCCGCTCGGCCCACTCCTGTAATGCTGCCTGGCTGTAGCTTCCTCATGTACTACTGAGAAGAC